>NC_084991.1:18671848-18967168 GCF_963691925.1 Scomber scombrus
ATTAATTTTTTCTCGTAATAATGTTAATAAATGGATGCTGTAATTAGTGGACCTCCATTCTGCCTTGTCACTCGTGAACTCAAGCTGTCATAAATAACCTTTGTCCTCGATGGAGTTTGTGAGAGCACTCAAAATCGCCACTAGTTTTTATTGTGTCAAGGTAAGTTTTCTTTTTTTCCATTAAAAAAACAAAATCTTTTACCATCTTACCCCTTCTTTATGGAGTATGGATAATATTTATCTTTTAAAATGCATGTGAAAGGTCTTGCTTGTGGTCATGAACCCACAGAGAATTATCCCCTATCTGACTCTGCAGTTCCTCTCAGTTCTATGGAGCATTTTAGCATCTTCTAGCTCAAAGTTTTGCTTCACAGCCTGCAGCTTTATTGTTTTGGTTCACTCTCACCCTACAGTGTTTCCAGCCAGAGATGGCAGCTGTTTTATGTGACAAAGCTGTAAAAAAAACCCTGCTGTATATTTTGTGTACAGCACCAAACTGCACACAGACAAAGGTAGAAACTATCCAGTGAGAAATTGGATATTTCTCTCAAGATTTGATTGAGAATAAAATCTGGAGAGCTAAAAGGACAGTGAACATATTCTCCACATTGACTTTATAAGGTGATGTTATGTCATTGTTGTGTTTACAGCATGTTTTTGCAGGTATAGATACCTTGTAATGATCAGGAACCGGAAACTTGTTCAAATAAGATACTAAAGGTTAGGTCTTGTTTTATGGGGAATCTTTAATAGTCGATTTTTTAGCACTGATATTTGTAGTTTAGTATCAAACTGCACTGGGGTTGCAGGGTTAATTCAGTTTATTGTTTTAGTTATATTTTAAAAATACAATCTGACTCACTGTTCTTCCCTTTATCTCTCTCAAAGTAAAGTTTCAGACTTATTGTCTGTTTAGTGTGGGTGCATGTTTCTTTTCTACTGACATATCCAGCAGAGGACATTTGAATGTTACCTGTTCATTACACAGTAAAGAACAAGGCGTGGGTGCAGGTTCTTCAGAGGGTGGCATTCAGGGTGTGGGCAGGCTTCCCCATCCTTGACTGTGCTCAATCAGTAAGGTAATTAAAAAAGGCCAACTTATGCCACGCCACACTAACTCCAGTGATTAAAACGACACCTCCGCAGTTTCACACAACAAACCATCAGGCCTCAGTAAGTGAGGGAGGAAGATGTGAGCGTGTGTATGTATTTAAGTTTTATTTGGCCATCGCCTTTCTTTGACATGACACTGGATTTTATATGAGCCTTTATGTTTTAGCACATTAGTAACACAAATGCACAATTAAAGGTGCAGTGTTTAGGATTTAGTGGCATCTAGCAGTTAGGTTGCAGATTGCAAACAACTAAATACCCCTCCCCTGACCCTTCCATTCCAAGGGTGTAAGGGTGAAACATGTGAAAGGTCCTCTCTAGAGCCAGTGTTTGTTGTGTCTCCTCTGGGCTATTGTAGAAACATGGTGGTGCAACATGGCAGCCTCCATGTAAAAGGACCCGTGCCCTATGCAGATATAAAGGGCTCATTCAAGGGTAACAAAAACACAGCTATTCTTATTTTCAGGTGAGTATACACTAATTAAAACATACTCAGGATTATTATATTCCATTTCTGCAGAGGCTGTTCTGCTATATGCCACTAAATTCTACACACTGCACCTTTAAAACATTTTATTCATGTATATTCCACAAAGCACTTTTGTTAGTTGGTGCTTTCTAGTAGCTCTCGGGCCACTTTCAGATCTGAGTTAGATCCCCCCCTCCCCCATGTTTAATTAAATTATTCTTCCATTGTTTGTGCTAATTGGTTTTCAGATAAAAAGATAAATACAACAATATCTGACTTAATTTTTGTAATGGGTGTGGAGTGTGTTAACTGTAGTCATTATGAGAAACTGCTCGCTGCTTTCACTGTACGAGAGTGTTTTCGTTAAAGTTTTTAGATTTACTCTTTTCCTTCCTCTTCAAGGGGTCAGTAATGGATGTATCCTTCATTTTTCTGTGGAAGATGTGAAGTTGTCATTGCTGTGATGTGTTTCATTTTTTTCCTCTTTCATTATAGAAACACAGGCAAAAACGACATAAACTGAGCTTGCTCTCTTACTTATTGTGTGCACAGTATATTTGCAGTGTTCAGGATTGTGTGTTTTTGTAGTGGCTGTATTTATAATATTGCTGCATAGTCACCACAGTTTGCGGTTTTTTTCATGGCTGACTCCTGTCATTCATTGACACTTTTTTTAAGATAGTGATGTCAGGTGACACATTTACTTTTTGGTTATGCTCTCCTTGCAAGGTCACCTCAGTTTTAACAGTTTAATATATGCCGAACTCACGGCTACTATGAAAGAGAGGAAAAAAGTCAACTTGGACGATTGATCTAGCATGCTCTTTAAAAAAAAAAAAAAAAAAAAAAAAAACCCAAAAAAGGCATGGTGAATGTGAATGTGAATCTCGTTAAAAAGTTGCAAAGTTCAGCCCAATCCTAAAAGGGTATGACCTTAATGAGGCGGACATTGATTATGTGTGTCCACGAGAGTTGGGTATCGAGTGAAACTCTCAGCAGGTCGGCTGTCTCTAAATCATGGCCTGAGTCAGTATGTATGCTGATTACACCATAGTCAAGGTTGAACCTCCTACACCTTCTCCAATGTGCTATAAATATTCAAATGCCTGAGCCCACACACTGCACTCGACTAATAGCCTAGTTAAAGATGTCTCCCAGGTGCAGCAGAGAGAATGGGGAGAAAGGGAGAGACACAGGAAACAATGGGAGAAATGTGGGTGACTTAGTGTGTGTGTGCATAATTGTGATTGAAAAACTTGTGAAATATATCACTCCTCTCTCACTCCTTTTGAAACGAACTTTTCTTGTTATCTTGTGAAAATGTGAAACAATCAGTTAGGCTCTATTCTATAACATGAGATTGAATTAAAAGGACTTGGAATGAAAATCTGAAATGGCACCTGCCTGCCAGGGCTGGAAGCTAGCTGTTGGCGCTTTTCTTTTCTTTTCTTTTTTCCCCTATTTGAACATAGTGAAAGGTGCGCTGTGACTCGACTAAGCTCGAGCTGGAAACGTGAGGAAGTGGTAATGTTACAGATTATGCCCTCCACGCGGGTCCTAGGGTTAATGAAACTTCTGATGAGAAACGCAATTTGCCTTCGTCTATTATCTCCACTGCCAATAGCCTGGGCTCCACCTCCTCTTTTCCTCATCTATGGGTTTTTCCACAAGGTTTAGTGATTGGTGGAAAAGGAAAGGAGGGGGTCATGTCTAAAAAGATGATGAGTTTTTAATCTTTTTAACATTTACATGTCCTACTCAGGATTGACACAGCTCTGTTGATCTAGAATTGTCTCTGACCCTAACCAGCCTCCCTCAAGGACCCCAGAGAGTGTTTATCATATCAGAACCTGTTCTCCGGCTGACCCCGCGGGCCCGCTAGCTATCTGAAGCAGCTCTCTGCAGGGGTGGAGAGGATGTGGTGATAAATGAAGAGTTGCTTAGGCTTGCCTGAACTCAGAGGACTTTGCATTTTTTACTTTTTATGGCGTAGATGGCCAAAGGGTATATATTTTAATTGAAAGTATGATATATTTTAAAGGGCAGTTGATGCTGAAATGCCAGTCTTACCTGATAGAAATAAAGTTTGTAATGACAGGGCTTGACCTCTAGTGCCACTTGAGTTGGTTATCCAGTCTACAAATCATTGTGACGTTTGCCTCTTCTTCATTCAGCTCAACATTGTTTTTGGAATAAACACTCGGTTTGTCCAAATCTGACTTTTTTTTTTTACTCTGAACCAATTAGGTTTGGGCAGTACTGGTGATATTTTTGACTTAATGTCTCAAATCTGTGGAAATGACCATTGGTGCCTTCAGAAGATATTATGAAACATATGATAATATAGATGTGGATATGATGACCAAACAGGTACATATATTTACTCAATTAAAGGACTAGGCTGGTGATTTTGTATATTTTTATTTATACATCTAGAATATCTACACATTCCTAGTCAAAGGTAACTGAATTTGTTGTTGCCTTTGTTGTCTACATCATCATATTAATGTACATTATATTTAGTATCCAGAAGTCAGTGACTGAGTATTTACCTGAGTGAGTATTTCACATGTACTGCAATTAAATGTCACATTTCTACATGTAACTTCTAAATCATCATCATTGCAGACAGAAGTCAACCATAGTTTATTGTATGATGTTGTCATATTTATCAGATATTAGGGTTGGGCAGTGTATTGATATTTATTTATTGTATATATATATCGTGATATGAGACTAGTGTTGTCTTTTCCTGGTTATAAAGGCTTAATAACAGTACAGTGATGTCATTTTCTGATCTTACCAGACTGTCCTAGCTGTTCTATCATTTGCATTATATCCACATTACTGATGATTATTGGACATAAATCTCATTTTGAAGATATTTTGTGAAAGCACCAATAGTCATCCCTACAGTGTTGTTGCAATATTGATATTGAAGTATTTGGTTAAAATATTGCAATATCTTGATATTTCATTTTGTCCATGTCACTGTGCCCCATCAGATATAAAATAACATTATTACTGGTTACTTGATAGACATCCCTTTGGCAGAACCTCAACCTTTTCTCTTGATTTCAGCCCTACAGGTTGTCTTCCCGCTGTGGTTCTTAACAGAGTTGTAATTAGACTCTCCTCTGCAGTGAGATCAATGGAGCTTCTGAGTGCTGTCAAACGTGATGGATATTATTTTCTCACGCTCTGGACAGTCGGTGACAGCAGCCTCTGTCTTTGAGGATAGACTATGCAGCAAAAACTTGTCAACTGTCAATCACCTCCTCTCTTTGCACCACTGTTTCTTCTGAAGCCTTGTCACACTGAACCTCCCTCTACCTGACGCTTATTCGTTCTCTTTACTGTACCGAAGAGTTGTCACGCTGTGTGTTCTTGTTATGCGCCATTTCTTGCAGAGAAGAGAAGGCTTTGGAAAGTGGAAATCAGAGAAAGGATTAAGTTTACTGTGCTCTGGTTTTGTGTGTTAAAGCAAGAAAGTCACTTGAGAGCACATTTTTAACCGTGTGGGTGTGACAAAGCTGCCGAAGAAGGTGAGGAGGACTAAAATGACAGAAGGTGGAGAGAAAGATGCATGTAAATGAGCACAGATTTGATGTATCCATGAAACCAGTTGCATTAAAATCAGCAGACTCTTGGTAACTGGTGTCCATCAGTTGAACAGCTGTTTATTTAAAAAAAAAAAACGGAAAATCTCTGAAGAAGATCATTTTGAAGTTATTTCATGGAACCCCTTTAATATGGAAAGCCATTTGATTTTAAGATAATAACATCCAATGATTTGGTAGTGAAAGGCCCAAGATGATAAGAAAATATTGTCTTTGTACATTTTACGGCTTATATTGATAATCTGATTAAGATGGAATTAGGTCTTTGTGGGTATGTGTTTACCCTTCAACCAACCTGCTGTTACCACATGTTACCAGGTAATAATAGATACTGACAGTAGGGATTATCCCATCTAACTAATGCAGTGTGAGAGTAATCTTGACACACTCAGACACTCCCCCATTCATTGCAGTGCTGCAGCACACCGCATGGCACTTCTGTGTTCAGAGCACGTTTCGGCCTGGTCGCCGGCTGGCATCTTTACTTTCATGCTTAATTACCTGCCAAGATAGACCAGAGAGGACATGGAGTCATACATGTATGATGTCCCTGACGTGAATGTAGGTAGATAGCGTGGTGCTGCAGTGGGATGTAAAAGAAAAAAAAGCAGGCATTTTTCTCTTTGTGTATTTAAGCGTGTCTTGTGGTGTTATTCCCTAACCCACTATGTCATTGCTGATGTATGTTCTTGCTGATTTTGACACCTATAGACGCACACATATACATTTATCTCATAAAGCATATCAGCCTGAGGGCTACACACACAATTTCTGTCTCACCCTGCTTCACACAAAGAGAACACACACAACTTAACAAACACATTACACCATTTTACATGGCATACAGTGGGCAATTATCCCTCTGCAAAAAGTAGACTCCAGTTGTTGAATTATTATTAGCTTAATTTTAATTTTTAATTTTCAAAAGATGTTAAAATTATTACTTTCAGCCTCCCTACCCTTTAAAAAAAAAAAAACTTTCCAGACAGTATTACTCTATTCAGTATCCCAATAAACACAATATGCCTGTCAGCAAACACCAGTTGTTTACTTACTACCTTTCTCTCTAACGCTCTTTCTTTCTGCCTTTCTTCTGTTTATGTCCCCAGTTGACAAAGAGGCCCTGAGGAAGAAGATCACCGATGAGCTGTATAAAGGCCTGGAGCAGGACAGGGCCAAGGCAGAGCAAGAGCTGCAAGCCTGGTTAGACGCTTACACACAAACCCACACAGAAACACACACACACACACGGTTGCACTGGGAAATGGTAAACCAGTTGAGGAGCCAACTTACACAAAGGTGTTGCAAAGCATTTTTTGGAAGGAAATTGGTTGCTATAATTTGAGTTTTAGAGTTGAAATTAAGATCCTTGGGTTTGTTGAAAGTCTTTGTGTCTCTCCTACCTTCGTTTTTTTAGATTGTGATGGATTGAATCAGGGGGCTGGGTGCTAGTGTCAATTCCTGTTCCAGGATTTCATTAGAAACCAAAGACATTTTCAGACGTGACCATTTTCAGCTTTCATTAATAGTCAAAAAGGTCAGCACCAGTCTTTCCGATCCCCACTGTGTTTCCAATCTACCTCTCTTCCGAAGCAGATCAGCACTTTTTCCTCCCTCTATCACTGCTTCTTCTCTCCTTCTCTCTGGATCAATTAATCATGCCTGAAGAAGGAGGGTGCTGTCCTGAGGTAATTTCCTGGGTGTTGAGTGGGTGATCCATTAGCCCTGCCTGATGAAGAAACACTTTTCATGCAGAAGCATATTCAGTTGTCCTCTTCCTCTCCTCTTCCTCTCCTCTCCTCTCCTCTCCTCTCCTCTCCTCTCCTCTCCTCTCCTCTCCTCTCCTCTCCTCTCCTCTCCTCTCCTCTCCTCTCCTCTCCTCTCCTCTCCTCTCCTCTCCTCTCCTCTCCTCTTTGGCCACAAAGAAACAGGTGCATATGCCATAATGTCTGATAATTGTGATGTCCCCCTTCTTTAATAGGTCTGGATGATGTCCAGCAGACCTTAGTGAATGAACAACTGTGATTAGCCACTAAACGCACCCTTGTACATATGAGGGGAAAAACCCCATGAGCTTTCTATATGCAGGAGGAGGTAGTGTTAGCCTAGCGAATAGCCTCTTTTTGAGGCTTATTCATGAAGAGAGAAATTACCAAGTGGTTTTGAGAAAAATCATTTGTCTATTGATTTTTTTGTCCTGGCTATTTTATTTTTTGATGTAACTGCTTCCTGCAGCTCAGTTATTGATGTCTGTTCAGAAGAGTAAGTGCTTCAAAATTACGCCATCCTTGCAATTAATTGAAATCATGGTGGCTTTCAAGCTCACAGTTTTTGTTTGTGCTTGGCATGGGCTGCCTTTCATTTAAGAAGACTTAACTGAACATGCATTGGTAAACAAGCAATCATCAGTTAGCCAGCTCTTGTGTGTATGTGTGTAGATACATATTAATATCAGTTTTTAATATAGCCCTGTGTGCTGTCTGTTTTTTGTTTTGCTTGTATTGTTACATGGTGTTTGTTCTATCAGTGTTTGTGTGAGTGTGTCCATTTTCCTAGCAAATAGTTTGGCAGGCTTTAAAGGTTCTATATGTAAGAATTATGAAGCAATTAACATCTATTCATCTTTTTTTATATCCAGTGAGCGAACAGTGTTGTAACGGAACTTAAAAGATGAGACCTTCTACAATTACATTGTTTGGATATATCAGCCTGAAGGATGTGGGGCAGATTTTCTGCAAAAATCCAAAGGATACATTCTTGCGTGCTCAAGTGCCTTGTCTCTCTCCTGCTAACGTCAATAAACAACCAGCATCTACCACAACAAAAACGGTGCTATCCAAGTAGAAACACCCTGCAGATATTAGCTCTCCAGCTAATGAGACAACTAGCTGCATCTGTCAACCACTACACATTTCACAACACCCCCCCCCCCCCCCCCCCCCCCCACAATGACAAGTCGCTCACTCCTGAGCACACACACAGCTGAAACATTATTTCCCCAACAAAGTAGCAAAAAAACAAACTCCTGAGTGATCGAACAACATAGCTTACCCCTTTTGTTTTTTTCTGTTTGTAGTCCAAAGTTGGTAATCTGCACACATTTCACAACAAGACCACAGTGTGTTGCTCCCCGGCTGCAGTTTGTCGCACCCTGACCACAGCTCGCTACCTTCCAGCCTACTGGTGTGTAGTATACATGATTGATAAAAGAAAAGTTGGCAGTTTGCAGGATGGGTCAGGTTCAGGTGGTTGATTAGTGCTTTTGTGGGTTGGGCGATGTGGATTGGCTCTCATAGACCAGCTCTTCAAGTTAATATGAGAAGTGTAAGCAACAGCCTCTCGGTGCAGCTCGTTCTGTGAGCGCTAGCAACAGGATGCTGACTTTAATGGCTATCACTGTCACTAATGAGGAGGAATTTCTAATTCCTACATATAGAACCTTTAGAAATAAAAATGTAATGATACTGAAAGAGAAAACTTTAATAAAGACCTTCCAAAATGTAAATGTTTAGGTTTTAAATGCTCTGTATAGTTCGAGTGTGAAAATAGCCTTTATCTTTGACTCGTCTATTATATAGGACTACTGTATAAAAGCATTGTTCAGAGATTTGAGCCTTAAATGTCTGATTTAATCTAAAGTAAGATACATGGACAGTGGAAGTTATAGGCTTAGGCACTTTATGATCATGGTCACCTCATTCAAATTTCTAAAGTCTGGTCAATATGAGCGGAGTCAGGCCAAGGTGAGCTCAATACATTTGTCTTTTTGGGCTGAACAAAAGGTTGATACATGAGTCCTTTTTTGTCCGAGTAAGTTTGTGAATAACTAATTTCACCCATTGGTTGTTGGTCACATTCAACTAATCACCAAAACAACAAACAACTGAGGGACTGGATAGATAGATACGTACTTAATTATTCACTTGCTTAATTGTTTAGTTAGACAGTGTCAGTGTTGAACCATACAGCAGAGATCACACAGGCTACAAATCAGGGGTAGAAATACAGAATAAAGTAAAAAGAGATGATAATGAAAGTTAAATAGAAAAACACACAAATGAGCACACATGGACAAATTAATTGAAAAGGTATATATTTTAAAGAGAAAGGTAAACAAGTCTTTCTGCCTGATGTGAACACACCACTGAAAATGTATTCCTCTCTTTTTTCTGGGACCACAATTGAACTTTTCTATTAATTTGTCATTATTGGAAGGTAAAGGTGACTGGTGCTTTCTTTTAATTGAAATAGATGAGAGGACAACAGCGGCTTCTTTCTCATCTCGGCTGTCAAACCATAATTAAATTGCAAAGATATTTTACTTCCCCACTGTGCAGGCAGTATCTGTAGGGACTTTTTGATTGTTGAAGGCAAACAAGACTCAGCGATTGTGTCCTTGACTGTGTTAAAAGACTCAGGTAGAAGACTGGGTAGCTTTTGCTGCAAAATTGGTGTAAGAGGTGAAATAGGTTTTTTTTTTTTTGTGGCTGTGTGTGACTGTATCAAAGCTCAGCTAACGAGACTGCACAGCGCCTTGCTAGTTACAGAACCCTGCAGTAAAACTGCTGCACAGCTTGAACACAGGGAAATGGAAGAATATGTGAACCCCAAGGTCACTGGAAAAGAAAAACACACATGAACATCATACTTGAGATAAATCAAACTGAAATTCCACGGTCACGTTCAACCCTGGCAGTTGCTCCTGCAGTTCGTCTGTTGTTGAAGTTTCCTGAAGGAGACACTGAATCCTCACCTACACATTAATTGTGAGACTCTCTAAATGAAATGATGATGATGATGATGAAGCTGAATGCTACTCCCAAAAAAAAAAGTTAATGTTGACAGTTTTGGACTTGGAGAGCTGACTGACTGGAGCTGCTAGAAGACATTTAATTTGCCTTGATGTAAAATCGAACTATTTCCACATTTAGTGTAATTCTTTCACTTTCTTATGCACTATTGCAGAGGATTTTGAGGAACAGTGGTGTTTAGATTAGGTAGTAGTTGTTCTGTTTAGCTTTAGGCCATAAATGAACTCTAGAGATCTGGCTTTGCATGTTTTGCTCTGGTAGAAGCGAAGTAAGGGCTCTGTGAGGAGTTCATTTGGGTGCAGCCTAAACTCATTTGTAGCAAACAGCGGCTGCAGGGAGCAGATTTACCTCTGTTGCTTCTCTGTGAGGCATCAGAGCAGAACGACTCAGAGAAAAGGATGAGAGGGAAGGCCGGATAAGGGGGAGAGAACTTTTACACCCTCGTGTCTCTCCTTCCTCAACTTAACTCGTCCTGCGTCACCGTTCAATTCTGTTTCTCTTCTTTGTGTTATTCTTCCAGGCTTTCTACCTTGTTGCTGTCCTGTCTCTTAATTCCTCCCTCATCCCCTGCTGCGTCCATTTGTTCATATCTCCTGTATTTCTACATCCACCTCCTTTGTTTCTCAGACTTTATTTCTCAACTTAACATCTCTACTTCTTTTTTTCAAATCTTCTTCCTACCTTTATCTCTCTCAATCTCCCCTTCCATGCATGAAATGCATATGTTTAAATGTCCAACTCTGACTCTTAAAGGTTAGTCATCGTTGCAATACTTCTGCCCATTATTTCAGTAGGTGGTCAGGCAGCTTGTGTCGGCCTGTGTGATATAATTGCATGTCAGACTTTTGAGTGAGAACACTGACCTTCTCTCAAATCTTCTGTCTTTCCTCCCTGTTAACCAGTCAGCCACTGAATTCTTTAATGCTCCCAGATCAAACACAGGCAGATGGTCTAGAGTACAAATTTTTACATATTTACCTGTTTATTTTTGTCTTTTATAATTGTTCACAATACACACACGTATACTGACATACACACACACACACTCACACACCCTCCAACTCTACTTAATGGAGTTGGAAAGAAGGTTTGGAGGTTATTAAAAAAACAGTTCCCCAGTCCGACCTAATTTAATAAAAACTTTGTCTGGAGAGTTCTTACTTTGAAATGTGTCTGTATCGGTAACATTGCTGTTCTCATTTACTATTTCTTCATTATAATCTGCTTAAACTACCCTGAGTTCAACCATCCTAAACACCATAGCAACCACCTAGTAATGTCCTATCAACAGCCTGGAACAACCTAGCAACTTCTAGTGCCATGTAGGGTATTGTGCAAAACACCATGTCAGTCACAACTAGACCTACACCCTAGAAACAAACTGTCCATACCCTGCTAAACACATTAGCAACACTATAGTAACCATACAGAACACCATAGCAACATAGTGAATCAGTTTATTATTATTATAATTTCTTGGTCACTTTTCAGTAAATTCAGCAACTATGGCGCCCCATTTTGTTTGAAGTTTTAACAGTGACATGTTTTGCAGTCATTAACGCTCTGATTTGCTCCTCTGACTACTGTCTTGTTCTGCATGGCTGCAGCAGCTGAGACTTATGTTAATTTTAATATTTCTTAGCTGTCCGCCATGCAAAAGTCACAGACAAATTGTATTTTCTTAGAAACAAAGTTGAACTAATTGAAACTGGTTGTCATGATATAAAAAAAGATTGTTATGTTATCCAGGAGAGTCCAGTGTTTCTATGTTAAGTGATATTGAAGATACAGAATGGAGAAACACACTACCAGGACCAGCCGCCCCCACCACTTTGCAACTCTATACATTTTATGGCACTATGCTAAGAGCAACTACCAATACTCCCCCAGCTATTAAGCAACAGTGTGAATCACACATTACAATTCTTCAGATTATGTGAGCTTTTTGATTTTTGAAAGTTTGTTTTGTAGAATTGTGACATCACGCTTGCACCTGCGCACAAACACACATGCACACACTAAGCGACCCACGAACCCTCAGGCATCAGCGGTGAAAATGTTTCGCTTTTTTATGTTTCTTTTCTTCCTGGGCATATCTGGGGCTGATGCGATTACTTTAGTATTTTACTAGCTGCATGGGTAAATGTAATTTCCTGCAAATCACTTTTAAATAATGGCTCTTGCCTCTCGTAAACCTGGTCACATTGTTATAAAAGTACTCCCATCAACAGTGTATAAGGCTGTGTCAAATGTAAGAATAATAGCCATTCGACTATAAATGCATCTTGGAACAGAAACCGCAGCATTTCTCCATGCTGCAGCCTGCTGCTGACATATTCAGTAGGACAGTTGTGGTTACTGGCTTTGTACAATCTCATAACAAATCTATGGTTTGTGTGTCACCCAAGCTGATCTGATGCAGAAGTGATCGAGTCAGTTGGAAGGAGTTTAATGCAAGTAATATCTAATATCATGCCTCTGTGTAAGCTCTGTAAGACATCCTTGTAGCTACACAGAATGACAGCCATCAGGCCTCTGAACTTATTGCATACTACTAAGTATTGAGACTGCTTGCTCTGCCTTTCTCACTGTATTAAATGGCTAGATGTGGGGAGTTGGATCTTTTAGTTGTGGGTATCATCGAGGGGGTGCACAAAATGTCTTTTTATGTTCCTTCTGCAGTTTGTGGACTTCTAAATTAATCTTCTCGATGCTTTGTCCTTTTGTTTCCCAAACACTTAATTTTAACACTGTCCTAGCATTTCATAACACCCACGATCATGTGTGTGTGTGTGTTTGTGTTTGTGTGTGTTTGTGTGTGTGTTTATGTGTGAGTGTACGTGTGTCAGGGAGAGTGCATAGCTCCATAAAATATTCATAGCCAGCATTCAGCGACATTATTCCTAACATCAATATTGCATTGGGCCTTTTTAAATGCCTTTGTTTCAAGGCACTTGAATGGAGCCCGCACTGTTCTGCAGTTCTGTCAGAATCCATTCTTCCTGTATTGAGACACATCTTATGTAGATGACAGGTAGACAACAGGAAGCATTAATGGTAGAGGAGCTGAGGAGAGAGACAGAGGGTAACTGATGGAAAGGTAATAGGGGAAAAGGTAGAAGACATGATTCATTTTGTTTTGATATTTGCACAAGGGTAATGATATTTGAAATGATTCCCTCTTGAGTACTTGGCGATGATGGCTTTTTATATTTGAATTGGCTGTTGCAGTATTGACCATAGCACATCATTTTTGACCATGTCTACGTTTACTGTTGGTATTAGAAAGCCTTTATATGCACACACATATTTCTCCTGACTGTTGTCCCTTAAATCTAAGTTGTAGAATCTGAGCAACTCTAGCCATAAATGTTTCATATAAACTGACACAGATCTGATCTCTGTCAGTTTTAAA
Organism: Scomber scombrus; assembly: GCF_963691925.1. NCBI lineage: Eukaryota > Metazoa > Chordata > Actinopteri > Scombriformes > Scombridae > Scomber > Scomber scombrus. The sequence goes on from NC_084991.1 coordinate 18,685,277, forward strand.
AATAGTGTCCTAAAATAACTGAAGTACTCCTTTGTACTTCTGTTCAAGGTCAACTTCTGAAAATAGTGAGTTGCTTTTCTGGAAAGACCGACTCAGTCTGACCCACTTGTAATCCACTCCTCTTCAGATTAATGATACTTCAATTGTTCTGTCCTTCCATCTTTCTGTTTCAAGGCTCAATCCACTGAGCCATCAAAACACAGGTTACTGGTCCAAGATGATCCTATATCTGTATCCAGTACCGGGCCAAACATCATCCACTCATACTCCAAAGATGCAACATTTTTTTTCTTTCCCCTACATGGACGCTGTCCCTTTCCTCCCTCTGGTCTGACTCAACCATTCTCTACTTCAAAGCCCCCCTCTGCTACCCAGTGCCAATCTTCTACAGTCGAATGAAAAATGCGTCCAATATCCCAGGGACAGGGCAATATTGACTGGAAAGCAATAGAGGTGAAGCAGACAGATAGCATCCAGCTTGTGATAGCAGTCTTTGCTTGGGTTAGCACTTGTGAAGAATCCACTGGAAAGACTTTTTTGCTCAGCCACCTATTTTCTTGCCCTCATTTCTTTCTCTGGTCCAGGTTTTGGTCAAGCTCAACACTTGACATATTTTGGTGTATTTTGAGATTATAAGTAAACCTACCAATTTTTTAATATTTAGTATTTTCCTCTTTCTTAATTTGGCAAAATCCCTTAAAAGAAAAATTCGGTATTTAAGTTAAGTGGGTATAACTGTCATGTTGGATTGCTTTTACAGGTTTTGCACTCCTGAGTGTCAGTGTTGCTGACTGGTCTGTAGGAGATTGGTTGTCCTTCAAACATCTGCACACTTTCAACACTTACACATTAAACAGTTTAATGAGGTGCGGCAAAGTTTTGGTTCCAAAGCTTTATCGGTTATTGTATATTTAATTCTTCTATGGCAGAACTGTAACTGAACATCTGTTTCTTGTAGATTTTGTTTCTTCGTTTGATCTTGTTTCTAGTCTCATGACAGTTTAAGTATACATTTGTCCAAAATGACTGTCCAGTTTCATACCACAGAGACTCAGCTGATTGCTCAGGTTAGCCCATGAGAACTACTAAAGCTTTTTTCCCCCCTGAAAAAATCTTGTATACTTTCCACTCTCTGTCATAGTGGTAGCAGTAGCAACTGCCAAAGCTTCTTGAGTAAAGGTAGCTTAGGTGCATTAGCGGTGCCAGCAGGGAGGCGTGGATTGTGGGGAAATGGTGAATGTAAAAGGCCATTAGGAGGCTCCCTGTGTGTGTGTCTGTGCGTGCGTGAGTCGGAGCCCGATGATGGATGGAGTGTGCTGACGTGTGCAGCCCAGTGGACTGTGAGACTGGACATGGCTGGTCTCTCTCCGTCTCCCTCCATCTCTTTCTCCCACTCTCTGCCTCACTCCTTCTTTGCTTCACTTCCTCAGGGCCAAACATGTCATGTCGCCACTGCTCACTCTCTCCTTCCTCTCTATCTTTTTCTGTGTTTTTCTCTGCCCCCCCCCCTTCCCGTCTCCTCTCGCTCTCCCCTGCTCTCTGACATTTAGTGGTGTTGCAGGGGCAAATGGCAGCTTTAAGACATCAGACATATTTTTATTAGACTTACCCGTCATCTGCTCAGAGCCAGAGGCATGGCATGGTGATCAGTTTGACCAGTCTGTCCATCATGATTCATCACTGTCTAGAATTTATAGGCATATTCACAGGTGAGTAAAGAGATAAATGAGATTTCTCAAATAGAATAAAAGATGAAAATCCTTCACATTGACAGATGAATGAGTACCAGTTATGTCAAGAAAAACAGAATCAAAAGGAGAGAAAACAAAAACATAGTCTACAGGGATTTTTCCTGTTATCTCACATCTGAAGTTGTAAATGAATCAGGTATATGAAACAATATATAATGTCTTGTCAAACATTATGTATTAGTTTAGATGTATCATGGAAATAATGAATGAAGAATGTTATTCTAATAGATCACAGTGTTACAAGGTGTTTCCATTGTATGTGTCATAAAGTAATTCATGAATTAGACTTCTAACAACTAATTAATGATGGATGGTTCATTTGAAAGTGTAGGAATTTCACTCTAGGTATTTCTCTATGTGTGAAATGCATCACACAACCAATCAACATTCAGCATCACTCTCAGGCAGCCTACCTGTCGACAAGGCTATCTTTCACAGCTCTCTCAAGATGTTTCCCGAGCAGAAGTTTATTAAGATCCTCACTGTCTTCATTCAGTCTGTCATAATTTACTCAGGCACTCGCTCTGTCTGTTCAGTGTTTATTTTACCTTGTCACCACAGTTTGATTCCTAGCAGAGGAAGACTTTCAGGGTTTCAGGGACGTTCCTCCTCTTCTCTAATCAAGCACACTGTCGCAGTGTAGGGAGTGCGTTGCTAGGCAACTATGAGAACCCAGTGACAGGGTTCAAATGGTGGTCTTGTGTCTGCAGAGAGCGTGCTGCTACTGTCTATATCACTATTTCATTGGATGGATGATTCCTGGGTCGGTGAAGTTACATTGTTTTCTGTCGACCACATATTGATTGTCAGATCTCACTTCTGTGTAAATTATTTGGAAATCATTCAAACATAATTTTAACTCCCTGAGATATGTTAACTGAATATGTTATGTAAGATTGTTGTGATACCTACTTCTACTTTTAACTTCTTTTTTCAGTGTTGATTGAGCATTACTTCTCAATGTTGCCCCCTCTTTGCAACCTCTGGAATAGCAAGGGCATGTGGGTTGAAAAATCAATATACAAGTATATTGGCCAATATATATGCTTCATTAGCACTATAATTGCATTTGTGACCTTTTAAATCTTTTGGGAGGTGCTGCCACAGTGGAGCATGCAGTATAAGATGCATGTTAACGTGGCTTTTATGCTATAAATACCAATGATACTCTGATGGTTTACAAAAGAATGTTTACTGCTCCGAATGAACACGTGCTATAATATATCCATCAAGTCTTTCACTGTCTGTGGATAACAAGATGGTCATTTCATATAATATAATTTTTTACGCATTTTCTATTTTTATTATTTATTATTTAAAAATCCTTTTTAGGTCAGTTGTTTGATTTTTACATTTAGAACATATTGGGCAAAAAAGAGCGTATTGACATAGGTAAACAAAAATATACTAAAGCAAGATACAAGGTGCACAGTGTAACTCCTATGGACAGCATGGCTTTGGAAAGTGGAAATTTACAAGTAGCCAGTCATGCATTATAGATAGCTGTAGTGGCGGGAATAGTTCATACCATTCTCCCAAGAGGTACCTTGTTGTTATTTTACATTTTACATTTTTGCATTTGGACCCTTTTATCCAAAGTGACTTAGAAGCAAGGCAAGACAATCAAGCATTCAAGGACTGACTCAAAATGAGCCATGGTACACATTCTCAAGTAGCTGATCAGGTGCAATTAAAGAAGTCACGTAGAGGTTACAGTGTTGTCTTTGTCATACTCTTAGTGTTGAAAAAAGTTACATTAGGTTGCTGTACATTATAACAAACTCCTGCTTCAAAAATGTTAAAATCAGTTAAAAAGTGTAGGATGTGAATCGTGAGGTAAAATGTCATTATTGTTCCACAGGCTCGAGGCAGAGAAGACCCGGGCATCAGCGCAGGCTCAGTCTGATGCCACGTCTCTTGTCCACGATGAAGTGTCCAGGATTCTGTCTGCGGAGCGAGCCATGGCCAAGGAGAGCCTCCAGCAGGCTGTTATAAGGGAGAGGATCTCCACCGAGGATGAGAGGCTCCGTGCCCAACTCTATGTGAGTCCATCCACCTACAGCACTGACGTATGGTAGCTACGGTGCACTGTTCCATTCATTTTAACATTTAGTTACATAAATCTGCACCACCGTATCAAACAGACGTGAACATTTTAACTGAATGACCTTGCAAGCGCAGACTCACTGATGAGAGCAATTTTTACATGAAGACAGTCCCATTTTATGTTCACATGCTCCCGTTCTAGCACACAGACACACAGAAGTGAACCCATTTGCTGTAATCAATGGGTCATGCCTGGTACAGTGACAAATGTCAGGGCCGTGAGTGTGCGAGCATCTCTGTGAGCAGTAATTCACAGAACCTTCTTGTCTGTGTCGACCCTCACCCACAGAAACACACATAGTAAATTTAACAGTTCCTTTCAGTTGTTTTTACAGCATAGCTGTTTCTACATTATACAAACTCTGAGAACATTTTTAGTTCTTTTTAAATAATGTACACTTAGTAAAACTGTTTTTGCTGTATTCACATCATGCAGTTCAATATTGTTGTCCTCTTTCATATCTCTGCCTTATCATCCTGCTGTATTATGGAAAGCTACCTTCATTTTAGGCAGCCTGTGTCTTTATTTCCTGTAAATTGCCCTTGTAAACATTGTCTGATGAGCGTTCCTCACCACACACATACACAGGCAGCGTATTGTTTTAAAAAAAGAAAACACATTTTCCCTGGAGTGCGGCTGGTGTTTACAAACCTATGCTATTGATTATATAGCTCATTTCACACGCTCATCGCCGTAATAGAAAAATGAATCATTTTTTGAGAGAGAGAGGCAGAGCAGGAGAGGAGCGTTGACGTGATTCCATGCCGCAGGACAAGCGTATGAGGGTCCCTCATTTGGAACGGCGATCAAAACGAAAGAAAAAACAGGCGTTGGGAAAGAGATGGCGAGTTGGGAGGGAGACGCCTGACGTGATGTGTTTTTTTTTTTTTTTTTTCCTTCAGCATCTGTGAAGAAAGCCGTTTCAGTCGTAGGTTTTCTGTAATTTAATTTGCGTTGTTTTTCATAGGAGGGCAGACAGGACAAATGAGGGAAGGAGATGGGAGGAGAGGAAGAAGGGCAAAAATGAAAAACCTGCTTTTTTATCTGTAATATATGTGCAGGTTCATGGTTGGTAGATGTTACTGAGCTGTCAGAGACTGGATTTCTTGTGCATGTCATTTCCTGCATACTCTTGAAATACTAACTCTGTGCACTTTAGAGAACTTTTCCTCCAATACTCCTATGAAGGTTTTGCTTGTAGCCCCAAGGCTAACTTCGGGCCATTATCTTCCTTTGTAACCATAGATAGCAAGTAATAAAGTGACTATGCATTCAGTACAAGACTTAGCCTACCCAAACACACACACACACACACGCACACGCACACGCACACACACACACAACATACACCGTCTTTGTTTAATTGTTCTTGTCCATTACTTACATTTTATTTAATATTCCAGTTGATTTACCCTTCAGTCTGTCTCTATTTTCTTAAAGCATGCACATCGCAGTGCAAGAATCATTGTCAGAGAGGGTTTTACTGTTTTAAAATGGTGTGTGTATGTGTGTATGTGTGTGTGTGTGTGTGTGTGTGTGTGTGTGTGTGTGTGTGTGCGCGCCTATGTGATAATTTCCTCTGTTTGAGCATTCTTTTGGAGTGCCAGAGTTTTAATAGAATCCGACGGGTTATCAGCAGAGGCACAGTGCCGTTCGCACTACTCATGTAATTGTCAAGTCAGACGCTTCCACACAGGCACAGTTCTTTTCAACTGGAAATGGACTTTTCCGTTTTAAAAGGCAGCCTCTCGCCCAAGACGTCTCCCTCCCATTGTCATTTCACTCTGTGTTTGTCAAACTCCAGGATTGTCCGCTACCCGCAGTGAACTCATCTTTGATGAAACATAAAACGTGTTTTTATGTCTTTTTTTTGTTTATGTGTGTCCCTGTCTCCTGTCTGTCTATCTGTTTGCCCTTCTGTATCCTATTGTGAGACTTTTTTCCCCCTTTATACTCAAAAAAGGCAGAAAGACCAACTGCTAAGATAGTCAACCTGAAATACCTCTGTCATTAAGCACAAGCCTCCTCTGCATAGGTTACCCATTAAATTAAATTTACATTGTTGTAAAACACATAAGCATCAGTAATTGGAAAGTGAAATTGGTTCTGATTGCTGGGCAAAGTCAATAAGTTGATCGAGAAAGAGCTCCGGGGAGAGGTTGTGGTTTGCTGTACTAAGCACATAATCTGGTGGCTGATATAGCTTTCAGAGGTGATTTATTCAAGACATATTTCCTAGTATACCTGTTAACACCTCGTGTATAATCTTATAGACTGTACCGTTATGTCCTTGAGCAATTAATCAGTAAGATTAAATCTAATATCTGTATTAAGACTGTAATCTATTCTTGCTTTTTTACAATATTTATCTTGTCTCAGTACACAAAACGCATTATGACTATTTCCTTGTGCCAAATCCTGTAATAAGTCATATGAAAACCCTTTGACATACATAACATTGCACGTTTTCCTTTGCTCAAACCAAGTTGATATATACTTACATGAGTCCGATGGAAAATACATTTCATGTTTTATTTTCTCTTACAGCATGCTATATTATTTGTAAATCATTTGTCCTGTGTTCTCCTTAAAGAAATAATCTGACACCAAAAGGGAGGAATGTATATATTTTTTATTAGTATTGTTTCATGATGGCGTCCTCCATCATTGCATTATACTTAGAGAAAGAACTCAGATGATCTTTGCTGCTAAAGTATCTGTCTTGCAGACATGAACACACATCTAGTCTTGTATCTTAGCTTGTTTAACAAGGGACCACGCAAGATGGCTAAAGAGCTGGTCTGCAGCACATTAAACAACATGTAAAGATACATGCAGGCATTACCTTGTTTAGATGCTGGTGTGGGGCACATTCTTCAATACCACGGCTAACGAAACCTTGTATGCCCATGGAATGAATGCTACAACACACGTTTGTTTACTGTTTCTCTCGTTCCCCCTGCTGGGGCTCAGCCTGTCAGCTGCTGTCAATCAAACATGGACACCTACACATCCCCTCCAGCTACTAACAAGAAAAGGACCTTTTCTTCCTCCTATTGTTAAAAAAAAATCTATTAGCAATAAATTAAAAAATAACACATTGACATTTTTGTCTGCAAAAAGAAATGAACAAATAGAATATCAGTTGGAATTAAGCTTTAAGTTTTTCAACCTTGTGTTGAATCTTTAAACTTTCTGAGTGATCAATACACATTACTCTGCTGTGTTCCCACAAAATAACTCCTATCTTGAAAATTACTGAAACAAGTCAGTGTGTTTTTAAAGCTACTGAATTTATCTCAGTCCAACAGCAGTTTGGGTGTCAAGAGAAATGGCATTATTAGTATTTACAGTGTTGTGCAGACTGAAAAAAGTTGAGAGAGCATCGTGAAGGTAAACTTTATTGTCATTCAAGACCGTACATATGAGAGATGCTCGGCAGAGTGAAATTGCATTTACTCCTAGCTCAATGCAAAATAACTGCATGAGCTGCACCCCTCACAGAAACATGGCATTTGTCATCAATCAGTTTATCTATCCAAGTGTGGAGGACTGTTTTTTGCCTTCGGCTTGATAGGCAGACGAAAGTGACAGGGAACATTGGAGACAGAGACAGCGGTCTGACATAGGTCTCCTTCTGGACTCAAATACAAGTCATTGCAGTTATAAGGTATGTGCTTAAGACAGTTGGACCACCAGGAAGCTTCAGAGTTTTTGAAATGTGAGCAATACAAAAGGCCTACAGTAATAGTACTGGCATAAATTGTGTGCTCTCCCACCTTTTCTCATTTCATCCGTCTAGGCAATCTCAAATATTATAACTGATCGTATCTCAAGTCAAGTCGGTGTTCTGTCAAATGTATGGTGTCAATGTTTAAAACATTGCTCGGTCTATTGAAATTCAGTCTGTCCTGTTGTAAGAATGAAAGAAAAAGACACTGGAAGCCGTTTCTATTAAGCCGAGTCTATTAAACGAGGTACAATATTTTGTCAGACTTGTTTTTATTGCATTGTACTTCAGATTGTTTTAATTGAATGTGAATTGACCTGAACCCCCGCTCTCCACGTTCATTGCCGCTGAAAAAAACATTTGTCTATGGCAGCTGCAGTTCTTGTGCTCTTTGTCCAGCGCAGTATTGATTTGTCCCCCTCATTAAGATACAGGTCACGGTGAGCAGCAGGACCCCATACATTCTCTCCTCTACTTCACACACAATGAGAGCAATGCAGTGAGCAGTTTTACCTCCCCATGCTCACCTATAATGGCCATGACCTCCACAAACCATAGCAGCACCAATTACACTGACACCCATTCAGGAGAATTGCCTCAAGACATGGGGTTCAGACTGTGGCGGGAATATTTTAGATTTCACTGATTTGCCCGATTGACTCTTTAGTGTATCTCAGTTCCGATTCTTGTCATGTTAATTGCCAAAAAAAACTTAATTATGTGGAAAGCTAAAGCAAAAAACACTTTTAATTATGGCATATTCTAGAAAGACATTTACGTTAGTTCGCCTTAAATAATAATAATTGATTATTTTTGTTCATAAATAAAAGGTAACACAAATATCTCCTCCTTGTCACTCACAAGTTGAATTCCCACTGTTTTTCATTTACTTTTACATGTTTTACTTGAGTGCATTGTGTTTGTATTCATTGTCTTTGCATAAGTATGAATAGTCTTGTGGAAGTCCCAGCCTGCCTACATCCAATCTGTCCTACCAATAGGTTAAACTAAAGTACTGTAGTGAACATTTTTGGGCATCTAAACTTGTCATACAATGCAACTGAGCATGTTTAATATAAATCGCAGTTGTCAAGTGTTACTGGGGCCCTAGATGTTTAAAACCACCCTGGTGGGAGCGCTTGTCCTTCAGGCTTTTCCTTCACCAGTCACTCCCTTTCCTGTCAGACTGACTGGCAGTAGCCAGCCAGCTACACTACCAGTAATTGAAACTTCACAGCAGTGTAGGCAGCAGTGTGTATTGTCATTGTCATTGTTGTTGGGTTCCTGGGGTTCTGTAGTGTGAGAGGAACATGTTCAGTGTCAGCGCTCACACGTGTTCTGCAACTCAGGGGGAACCACAGTAATGAAAAGGGGAACATTGGCACCCAGGTAGATGGTGGTTAGAAGCACTGCGGTATGTTTGAGATTTCTGTATAGACTTGTGTCACATGATGTTTTCACCCTCGTGTGTTCTTTGATCATTAATAAGAAAGGTAGCAGGCAAGCAGATGTAATTACTGTTTGAATGAATGACATTTAAATGTTATTATTGCCCTTTTTTTCTCTCAAAATATAGTTTATGCTTGTTTTTTCTGAGTTTTTATTGACATAGTAGAACAATTCTTTGAGCACAGTTGCTACGTTTAACAAAGGGTCAGAGTGGTCAAAATCACACCGAAAAGAAAATAGTTGCAACACGTACAACTGGTTGTTTTGTCAACTGAATGAACTAGACTAGACTATAATGCCAGAATCACTCTCAATAAGTGAGATTTAATGAGTAGACAGCCTAGTGTGGATGAACTCTGATAGGTGACTTAATGTAGTCGTGATCACATAGGCTTCATCAAGGAGTTACTTAGTAGACTCATTACACTTAAATTAACACTTAATTGGTTAACAGGTCAATTAACAAGTCATGTAACGCTCTTATTCACAGTCTACAGCCAACTGTCGGTTCTCACATCTGTGTTTTAATGAAATCCTAGACTTACGCTGTCCTTTCTTTTGATTTTCAACGACTTGGCTCCCCGCGGCGCCAAACTAGCCCAGTAGCTAATCAATCATTGGCCACAGCGTTTCACTCAGACACAGGCTCCAACCCTGAGGCAGACTTTTCAATCAAACCCAGAGTCATCAATCTTTCGTTATAGCTCCTAACAGTAGCCTGGGTGGGGTCTACCTGGCAGCAATGGTTTTATCTGCTGTTAGAAACTGGTCCAAAACACCCAGATGTTTACTTTTTACTTTTATTTTATTTTAGAATTTGAATTGACAAACTGATTAAAGGAAATCAACTATATGCAACAGCTGGATATGCTTTGATTTCCTGAATCACCAAAAATAAAAACTATACAAAAGCTTTATCCAAGCAGTATCTACACCACCTTGTAAATATTCATTATTTTTGACTGAATGACATTATGTCAAAGGTAAATTCTACGGAGAAAAGAAAAGGAAATGTATATTAATAATTGAAATGACTGAATTCCACAACCAATGTTAACCCTCATAAGGTAATGTATAGGCTGTAATTCAACAAGGCTATGAATTCATAACCAGGCCTGCAGCTCTTTGAGGATATACTGTGGCACAGGGGTGCTTTAAACCAAATACTAACGTCAGCATGTAAACTAACTATTTAATGTGTTTATCATCTTAGTTTAGCAAGCTGGCATTCTAAAATGTGCTAATTAACACTAAACACAAAGCACAGAGGCTGTACAGAGGCTAATGGGGGTGTCATTAGGTTTGCGGGTATTTGGTCATAAACCAGAGTTTCTATATTGAGGACATCCAAGGGGATCAGTCATTATGATTCATGGTCCTGGAATCCTTGATGTCTGTACAAAGACTAGTGCCAGTCCATTCCTTAGATGTGTATATGCTGTATTTCACTGGACAAAAACTTTAATAAGTCAGGGTATCACCAAAGACACTAGGTTTCATTTATGGGTACCATGAATACATTTGAATACATATAATTTTTTTTATCGTTGAGATATTTCAGTCTGAACTTCAGTCTAAGTGGTGGACCGACCGACTGACTGACTGACATTACCATTTTTAGAGCCATGCAGCTAATAGTAGTGAAAGCATTCAGAGGAATAATGAAACCATAGCAAACTTCAGCAGTGGCACCTAAGAGATGAACCGAGGATTTTTGTGCAGCAGACTGAATTCCTTGGCCCCCTTGTGTTTTCACTAGCGTTTATGCGTGATTGTAAGTTAACTGATATACATGTGTAGTTTCAGAAGTGTGTATTCATGGTTTCACCGGTGTGTGTGAGATTCAACGTTGGAGTTGTGTCGTCTTAAACCCTCAAACAGCACATGTGGCGATATTCTGACACCAACTGTCATTTGTCATCAAGAGATGATCATCAGTAATTATACTAATTGAGTCTTAGTCTTTTATGGTCCACCTGAGCATGTAAGTTTAAGTAAGACTCATGATTAAATAGTTTGACTTGATGAGACTTTAAGTAAACATTAACCTCTTGGATTCAGTTGTTGTTCCTATTGTATTTGCTTAATTAGAGTTATGAATGTTTGCTAATGTAGAGATAAGGCCAATTATTCTTTTCAATCCAGAGTCATGTTCCACAAATCAGTTGATGTTGTTTATCATGCTTTTGTCATTCCCTCTGTTTTCACACACACACACACACACACACACACACACACACACACACACACACACACAGGCCAGTCGCTAATGTGATGATCCATGATTTTTCCACCACCTCTGCTTTCACAGCAAGGGATAATGCAGCATACCAAGACTGTTTGTTTGCTCCTGACACACACACACACACACACACACACACACACACACACACACACACACACACACACACACACGCACACGCATGCACGTACACACGCCCACACGCCATGTCCATCCTGTCAGAGCTCCTGGAGAAAATCAGCACCTACTCTTTCCCTAAACTATGTTCCATTTGATGCTTGGCTGGCTTGAAAATGACTTTGGGTAAAGCTTAACATTTTTAATGCAACAAGCCCCCTCCACTACCTCTTCTTCTCACCCCTTCCACTCCTCTAAAAACTGCAGTCTCCAGCAAATGTCCTGCTTTTTTTTCTCTTTTCTTTTTTTTTTTCTTGAATCTTGTGTACTTCAGTTGCATGCTGTTGCATTTCAGATACAGACGACTGGACCCGGCTGATAATGGGCCGGCAATTTAATTTCCCAGGTATTAAAGGAGACTTGCTGGGTTTTGAATTGGTGCCCGTTGGTGGTATTTAAAAAAAAAAAAAAAACAACATTTCCTTTTCTCTCAACTTTTTTTTTTCTCTCTCCACATCACAGAGTATAAGGAAGATTGGGGGGAGAAAAGGTCTGCATGTCTTTCACTTTTGAATGAGATAAAGAGAGGTAGTGGTACACTGGGATTTACATACATTTTGGATTTGCTCAGGACAAATTGCATCCTATCTTTGACTCAAGTTTCTCGGAGTTGTTGTAAAGGTAACCCTTGCCAGGCTTGATGTAACAATTGGATTTAAGAGAGGTGTTTAGTCTGTTTGATGAAAATTATTGTTCTGGTTTTTTGCAGATGACATGAGGAAGACGTTAGGGTGATGTTGCATAGGTCATAGGGTTTAGATTATTTAACTGACAGTACATATAAACAAATAGGACCGACAGCATGCCAGAGACGCTGATGAGATTGTTCTTCCAGTTTGTGAAGAACAACATTTTCCAATTTAGGATTTGATTTGAAGGCCACAGACTTTGCATAGTGCTATAATATTTGTACATGTTCACATAAAAAGTCATGAAAAAGATGAAAATAAAGCAATTGCACCCTCTTGAAATTTGGATTTTGGAGTAAAACTTGGATTTTGTCACAGTTTGATTTGATACAGTCCACTCCTTCCACACACACAAATCTTTTGAATATATTCTCATCTGATTATTGTAGCAACAGAATTGAACAGGTTTTGTTGTCAGATACTTCATTATGGTTCACAGCACTTGAAAAAAATATTACTCAGGTATTTATTTATTTTAAAAGGATTTCTGTTACTGTGAAATTTTAACCTTATTTATTCATCTCCATCACCTATGTTTTAACTACAACAAAGTTATATATAGTTATAGTTATAGTTATATATGTGTTCTGTCTTTGAATATTTATGCACACATCTCAGTGAAAATCTCTCTCTCTCTTTCTCTCTCTCTCTCTCTCTCTCTCTCTGTATTAATACCTGCCTGTTTTTATTTTTTCATTTATTTTAAAGTCTTACATGAGTTATGGCTGATATGCACTCTTGATATGTTTTTAAATTCAAGGAGAAATTGCTATAGCGCACCACTGATCATCTCTTTATTTATCAATGATCTAATTAAATATCTTATAAATATTTATCTATGGCACACAATGTCTCAAACTTTGACTATATGTTTACTTAGACTAATAAATAAGTGAATGGTACCACAGCACTCCAGCATGATCAGAATTGCATTGACTGGCCCAGAGGGGGTGCTACAATTACAGAACTAACAAGCAGGCACCAATAGACCTGAAAAAGAAATATACCAGTCACTTTAAGACTATGTTTAGTGTTTTATTAAACTTGAATTTCACATTTAAATGGGTCCTTAGATACTGAATTACCATCCAAGATGAGGGCTTATAAAAGCCATTGAAAAACTGATAACATGAAAATCAGCTGTTTCCCTATTTGTCCCCCCTCATTTCCTGAAAGTTGCTCTCTGCAAATGCAAATTTTTCATCCTTCAGTTTTGAAAAGATTTCAGTGCGAGATGTCGAGACCTGTTTTGTTTTTGTGTGCATGCTTGTCTGCTTGTTCAGTGGATACAACATAATTAAATGTTTGTGTTGTGTAAAAGGTCATCCTAAATGAGCAGATTTTCTGTCTGCACCACTGCCTTTTGGATTGTTTCCTACTGACAGTACATAGCTGTCGGTTTTGTCTCCTTTTTCCCTCTCCTGTCTTTGTAATGTTCTTTCTTTGTTCTTGGAGGGTGTCCACTCAACCATCCTTTACATATTGGCGGCCCTACCTCACCCCTGCCCAGGGTGTGGTGCCCACACACCATGCCAGTATTCGGGTTAGACAAGAGGTCAGGCTCTAATTGGCAGGGCCTATGGCTGGCACTCTGCGCCAGGCCCTCACCCTGTCAGCTAATTGGCACCGCGAGCGGCCAGCGGCAGGGCAGGGATACAGCAGTGCTTCGATTGATGGATGGATACTGGTGTCAGGAAACCTTCTCCCTGACAAGGAAGCTTGTACAGTCAATTTACTGCCTCAGCCTCAGTGGGCGGTCTATGTATGCACCCTCATTTGTTTAAACATTTTGAAAAGCTGACAAGAATTGTGTCACCTTTTGTCTGAACAGTGTTTGTAATTGACTTGTATAGACAACGACTGATCACCTAATAACACAAATACATACTGAGCATTACTGAGAATGAGATTTCTAGACAACGGAAACACAGAATTTTAAAATATGTTAAATTTGACTATTTTTTCTCCTCTATGTTCTGTATCCAGCTTTCAATTAGTGAGTGCAACAGGAGATTGTTTCTTGTGAATTTCAGATAGACATCACAACAACAGAAATTCTAATTATAGCACCTTTTAAAGGTAAGGCAGATTAGGTAAGTGAGGTCTAAACAGGATTTGGTGGGTTTAAGAGGGTTTTCAGGGTGAGAAGGAGTAGGTAATAATAATATGACTGCCTGTTTGTTGTTGCTGTACCGTAGGTTGGCATTGCTATCACTTGTATGGTTGCATATCCTTGAAGTTGACTCTGGACTGGGCCAGTGCATGAGTGTCTGCCAGCAGGAAAAATAGATACACTGTTAATTAATAACTTCATGTTGGTTCATGTGAAATTAAGAACAAGTCAAAACATGGCAATGTGTTGAACTTGACATTTTCTCATTTTTCATACTTACTTTAATCTCAATGGCGCTGTAGCAGTAAAGTTAAGAGTCACTGCCTCTTTGCAGCCTCTAGTATTTCTGAGTAGTTTTGCAATATTTAGATTTTTGGTTATTCTTGTCTTTATTTTCTTTTATCATTCTTTTTCACTCTGCCTAGCTGATCCGTAACTGTTCAGATATGTTCAAAGACGAAAGTATGCTGAGTTAACTTAAAGAAAAAAACATTGTGTATATGTGTGTGTGGTGTTTTTTCCTCTTGGCTTTGGCATGAGAGTGTTATTAATGAGGTTCTATGGAAGTGAACAGTCGGCCCAGCTAATGGTGCTAGAGGGAGAGATTTTGATTGAAAGATGGAAAGGGCTTAAAACATATGGAGGCAACGGAGATGAGAGGGGAGTCAAGAAGTCTGTGAACAGCAGAAAATCTGGATGAGATATAGAAGCAGTGAGAGAATGGAAAGGAAAACGCATAGGGGAGTAAATAGAGGCACATTGAACAAGCAGACAAGATAGTGAGAGATATTGATTTATGAGGCAGTTTTCAAAACAATGTTGCAAACTCCAATTAGGAAACAAACCAATCCAAAACAGCACTTAAAACTATATAAAAAAGTGTAAACTTTAAACAAAAGTCAAATAATGTGAGAAGAATAACAACAACATAGCATTGTATCTGCAAGCAGCATCTTTTTGGAGTGGAGCAGGGTAAAATAAGACCTTTTATTTACTAATTGATTTGCTTTGACAGTCCGGTGGAAAGGAGAATTAAGTTTACAAGTGATTAAAGAAAAGAAAACATCTAAATGGCTCTTTTATGTCCATTTCTCCAAAGTTAGTTGCTGTCTCTGATATTCAGCTAAAGAGGTTTGTGGATTAGAGGTGACCCTAAATCTGCTCACTTGCTCTTGATAGACAGAAGCTGAAGGTGGACTGTGGCCCCCCTCCCTGCCCCATCGGGCCTTGGAAGACCACCTGCTGCTGGGTGGAATGAATATGCATTAATACACAGCATGATCACACGTGCACTGAAAAATGTATAGTATGCCCACAGCCATAAGGATTTAGTCACACACATATACTAGGATGGTTTTAACATACAGATGGATCCAGGTACATGCTGCATGGACATGTACATAGACAGGTCTGGCACATTCAGCTGGAGTTCTCCATAAGGTCCAATGTCAGTAACACATCCTGAGGCTGTCCTTTTTCCACCCTGCATGTCTTCTCCAGCTGTCTCCCCTTCTACATCCTTCTCACCTTCTTCCTGCTTTAGGTTGTCCGTCTCTCTCTCTCTCTCTCTCTCTCTCTCTCTCTCTCTCTCTCTCTCTCTCTCTCTCTCTCTCTCTCTCTCTCTCTCTCTCTCTCTCTCTCTCTCTCTCTCTCTCTCTCTCTCTCTCTCTCTCTCTCTCTCTCTCTCTCTCTCTCTCTCTCTCTCTCTCTCTCTCTCTCTCTCTCTCTCTCTCTCTCTCTCTCTCTCTCTCTCTCTCTCTCTCTCTCTCTCTCTCGCTCTCTCTCTCTCTCACTCTCTCTCTCTCTCTCTCTCTCTCATTCACTTTGCTCCCAAGGGGGTATCTGTTGTCCAAAGGCAGTATGCCTCCCTCCACTCTCTGGTTTCTCTCAGTCTTTTTCACTGTGTCCTCTGCCGTCAAGTAAAGGAATTTTCTACCTCTGCTTTATATGTCTGACTGAATGCGAGTTACTATTATCCACACTTGTTTTCATCTGCTGCCTTCTCCTCCCTGTATCCCATTACTCTCTACTGCTCGCTGTTAAACAGGGATGTGGTCAGTAATTACAAATGAGTGGAGGTTTTTATGTCCAAAAAAACCCCAAAAACTCCTGGATGCTGAAAAATAAGCAACAAATAGCCATAATAAGTAGTAGTCTCATCCTATTTAATAAACTAAGTACATTTTTGCATCATTCTTTGTACATTTAAGAATTGTTTTATCTTGGTTGAGAGTCTTTAAACAGTTATCATGACAAGTAAGCCTCATGTTCTTGGCTTGGCCACAGTTCTTCCTCCCTCTCCTTTCATGCATGTCTATCTTCTTTTCTCTACAAGCACCATAGTATCTTCTCTTAGTTTCATCCACAGCTCCTTTTGTCCCAATGTTCCCATTGTTCTCTCGGCATGCCCCCTGTTCCAATCTTGGCTAAGACTTCCCTCATACATGCCCCCCATATCTCGGTAATGAACCTGCAGCTCTTCATCTCTCCTTCGTCTTCCCCTGTGTGTTGGACATGACAGATGACTGGGGACCTCCAGAGGTTTGCTCCCCAGGGCTCTAGATAAAGGCAGCTCCAACCTCAAGATGATCAATCAATCAGTTTACACCGCGGGCGTCTGATCAGCCAATTAATCAATCTCTGAGCTAGCAGATGTTTGTTGCTGTCCCTCAGCAAAAGAGCTGGCAGTGGAGTGGTGGAGCTGGTGTCTCCAACAAAGGCTGAGGGGCTTGAAGTGTCTGCGGGTAGAAAAGAAAGTGATTTTTCATGTTTCTACCAGGATTTCAACCTTTTTGGGCTCTCTACTCCCATTTGTTTTCACTGGAGGATCATTTATTTCCTAGCTTTTCCCATGCTGTTCCCTTCTTTTTAATCCTGACCACATTGTAAAGTAATCATGGTACTATTCATCTTGGATGAGCTCATAGTTAACATTAAACATACCGTTATTTTGCTTAAAATAAATTGGTGTATTTTTCAAACTGCAAATTTTGGAGAAGGGTTAGGGGTTAGTCAATGTAAATGTGTGAGTGGGCTGACACTGCTGTCCCAGCATCATTAAGGCTAGTTGGATCAGATCAAGTCCTCTGTTGACCCCTGTTCACAGTCGACGAGCCACAGACTCCACAAGGACACTTCATTTTAATGTGTCCTTAAACAGCCAGCAGTTAAAATACACACACAAACATTGAGACACCCACACTCACCACCTACACCTTTTGCCCCCTCATCCCTGCCCTGGCCTCTTAGTCCCTGTCCTGGTCAGGTCAGCCCTCTGACCCGCAGGGTCATTGGATCATTACTCACTGTGCTAAGAGATCCCCAGGGAGAGTAATTCTGTCTTCGGGCTGTGGCGGTGATGCCTTTTTCTACCAGGATTCTCCATGCGTGTCATTTGTTTATTAAAGATCACGTCAAGTTACCAAAGTTTCTAAATGTAACCAAGACTGTCAAAATAATGCCTTACACAGTTAGTGTGCTAACATACAGCAAGTTACTTTTTTGTTTGAATCATGCAAGAATAAGAATTGCCAATGGACACCTCCTAAACAACATCTGCACGCTGCTGTTGTTGCTTTCTTAAACACTGGATTCCTTTCTGAATTTCCACAGCCTGAGCAAGTCTAAATGATCCTACCACATACTTGATTGACAAAACAATGTATGAAAAGTAGTTAAATCCTTAAATCATTGTGGTCAGCGTGGATGCTCAAGTCAGAGCTTCTCTGCCACATCCAGCTCGTTCTCAGTGATTAATGACACCACTGCTTCTTTTGACTTCATTGTTCCCAGAATGCCACAATATTCCTTTGTGATGGGGAGGCCATGCTGTCAAGTTTATTTTAGAGTCTAAGATTTACGCAACTGATTCAAATCCAGTTGGCAGACTATATGTCAAAGCTACCCTCTCTCTCCTCATACATGCTATTTCTTTCTTCTGTAAACTGTAAAAGGCTAACTTAAAATATCTTGTAAGGTGTAGAAGTGAGGAAGTAGGCAGGGTTTGAACTCAAGCTGTAATTTTTCATTCTACCAACCAACTACAGCATTCACTTCAAAAAGCATCTCTTTACCTTCAAGTGTGGCTGTTTTAAGCAGCTGTAAACTCTGTAAAGTTTCGCCTCAGACGTGTTTGCATCACAAGTTGTACAAACAAGTTGGTTTCGAGCAAACCCCAGCCTTCAGCTCAACGAAAGTAGAACTGAGTGAATGTGGCAGTCTCAGTCTCTCAATTTCACCACAGTCACATTTTAAAATAATCTGAAGTGATGGATAAAGCTCTCAGATGAATCAAATCAAACAGGATAGATGTGATATACCCAAATATATGGGCATTGTAGGCAGTTAGTTAAGTAAAGGTGCATTTAAGGTGAAGTTTCAGATTATTACAATATGTCCCTCAAGTGTATATCCAATCCAGTATTACCCTTTCTACCTTTTCACAAGGTACAAGCTGAACCCAGGCTCACTGGTGCAGCTGAGGAAAAACACTGTAAAAGGGTTGTGATGAATGAAAAGTCACATTTTTCTGGTCAGCTGTAAGTATGTGAGCAAGTGTTTGACGGTGTTTTTGTCCAGTGTTATCAGTCAAGGATAAGCCAAGTAGCTCGCTACACTACATCGCCCATAACCCCACCACCTCCTGTGGAGACTAATAACTATCCTTGAACCTAAGTGTTATTGCTGCTTAGTAAAACCCCACCATGCTAATTTACCAACTAAAGTAAAAGGTTGCGAGTGGAGTTTTAAAAACCACACTAGTCTTATTAGTGACTGTAAAGCTTAGTGCTCAAATTGGGCTGGTATTCATCTGATATTTTTAATAGTAATAATAATGATAATGATAATAACAATAGTAGTAATGATAATAATTACTTTATTTGTATAGCGTCTTTCATACAAAAAAATGCAGTTTAAAGTGCTTCACATCAAAAAGGATATAAAATGAGCATAAAAACATGTAAATGTACATAGGATGGAAAATAAAACCCTCTTGATAATATTACTAAATCTAAGATGGAACAAAGTTGACTTCATTTTACTGAACGTGACTTTTTCTTGCGCATCTGCACTTCTCACAAGCTGTTGGTGTCTAGCACATAGATGTGGGTGAAGCCTACAGTGACTAGCAGTCAATGACTACTGTTTCAAATGAGGCTACATGACCAATAAAAAATTAAACAATATTATTACTTCTTGCTTTTCATATGAATTTGATTGATCAGATTTTTTTGAGTGGCCGTGCATTTCACAAATGCCAGTAAGTAAGCAGTCCCTCCTCTTTCATGCAGTATACATCCCGTGGATTGCACAGAGGAATATAAAGCCTGCTTTTTGTTAGACAGCTGCTTGTTATACCGACTCATTCAGTAGCAAAACAAAGGGAGGTCCACACAGTAACAACTTAAGTAACTGAATCATTTATTAAAGGTAGCTCACCATAAAAAAAACTATGAGGTGTAAAGTCAGTAGTGAAGGATGGATGTTGGATGCTATGAAACTGTGGGAGCAAATCTAAATTATTTGTAACATGAAACTAGGCTAAACTGAACACAATCAAATTCCAAACAAAACCAAATCACGTGTCTGAAAAACACCAGCCTTCCAGGCGGGAGTGGGAGGAGACCATCTTGGAATCACTCAGCTTATACAGGCAGGTGACACCTGTCCCACCCCTGGCAAAACAAAACAGTTTGCTAAAGTTTGTCACAAAAAGACGTTGTGAGGAGCAAGAAACAGATACGTGGCTGCTAATTTAGCCCTTTTCCCGTCAGCAGCGACATGTGATTGTCCAAGACGCTTTTCAACTCAGTCAGATAAAAACTGGCATCAGGGCATCAGTGATGACATACAGACTGAACTCTTTGCCCCTGCTCTCCTTTGAAGGAGAATTGACTGAATTGTTAGACTATGATGAAATATTTATTTATAATATATATTATTTCAGATCATTGCCTATTTTGTATTATTGTTTATTTGGTATGGTCTTGGCCCCATGGTCAATTCAATTCAATTTTTTAATCTAATTATTGCAATAGTTGTCCTCTTGATTAAATAAATGTATGTTTTGAACATCAACAATATCTCCTAGTATTTATAATTCATTGTCGAAATTCAGAATTAATTCCTTAATGATTTGCTTACACCGCTAACACGTGAGTAAGTGGAGTCCTGGCACTTATTTTTTTCCGCTTCAAGCACTGCTAAAGGTAATGCTTAACACTGCCAGTAAGACCTGTGTAAGGTGATATTATTATACACTCCATCACTTGGATTTGGTCTGCCAGTGAGAGCTGTTAAGATAGAATTGCAATGGATTTACGGGCAGTTACAGGATATGCCTATAAGATTTGTGGGAGGGATGTCTGTCTTAAACAGTTTTAAATGTGCGTGTGGGTTCTTTTATGGTTGTAAAAAAAAAAGTAAAAAATTGCATGTTTTTGGTCAAACTCTTTCTTTTATAATATTTTCCGTGTTTCAAAATTTGATGTGACAGTTCTCTTAACTTCTGTCAAAAAAAACAAATTCCAACTATCTAGTCATCCATATTCCATCCACACATTGACCCATCTCTCTGCCTCCCTTTCATCTTCTCTGCCACGTGAACTTCCCCTCCCTTCGCTCCATCCATCTTTAACCTCCCACATGCCACCAACACCTCCGCCGTGCCAATTAACACCAGAGCACGGTCACATTGTGCTGCCCTTTGACCCCCTGCCTAGCTTGTCGGAGCACACAAGACCCGAGGCCTGCGGCTTCGGTATTAGTTTGTCACAGGGCCCTGTCGCACAGGTCTGTGATAGATGGGTCCCGGTGAGCAGCTTTGACCGACCGTGCTGCAGCACTCACTTGGTTGGTGTGAGGGAGCATTGATTATGATGCTACTCGTGACAGGGGTGAATCAGGGCTGAGCTGATGGTGGCAGGGGGAAGACAAAAAAGGCTGAGGTTATGGATGAGGTGCTGTTAGTTAATGTGATGAGATTTGATTTGTGCTCTATCGATCATGGCATCTTGCAAGATTATTTTCATCTAGAATGATTTATAAGCATGTAGTGGGCATACAGTGTAACAGTAAGTCACCTCATTATATTACAATGCAGAGGTCTCCATCATTGAGGTGTGAAATGAAAAATGTATTATGTACAGAATTGCTAATAGCCATAATCTTATTTTTTTCTGCTCAAGCAATAAGGATTTTTTCTCTTTAAATAGAAAAATTGTGGCGCTGAGCCAAAATATATGCCTTTGGCAACTTTGTACTGTGCACCAAACATAAATCCTGTTTGTTCTTCCCAAACTGTAGGTGTGGAGCCCCCAAAGGGGTTGCACTATAAATTTGAGGGGTAACAACCGAGGAATAGGATCAAATCTATTTGTTCAACACAAAATTATGTTCACAGTTTTTCTGACTTTTCTTAAATTATTTCTTTGGTAAAAAACAAAAACAAAACATGCTTTCATTTTAGGTGGACACAATCCAAAGATGTAGGGAACCACTGTATTATATTGTATTAACTCCTTTAATTTAACAAGGTCTGGCACACGACTGCGTCAATATCTACCCTACATAGCTACACACATTTTATACACATAATCACTCATGTAGTTGTCCTAAGCCTGCTTAACACTGCACGCTAGAGTTATTCTTATTTCTTTCCCTTTGGAATGCTTTAAAAGGAAAAAGGCAAGTGTCAAAGAACACTTGAAAATGAAAAAGCAGGTGTGGAAGAAAATAGAGCATATGGGAGCAAATCAGTGGGAGAACAGGAGGTGGGTAGGGGTGTCTGACGCAGCAAAATCCACCCGTTTTCATCACTCTTCCATCCTCCACTCCTGTTCCCTTCCTCCTCCTCTTCTCCACCCTCGCTCACAGCTCAAACTGCGGCAGTCGACTAATTAAAAAACATGGCTGTCCTTAATTATTCAGCGGCTGGCTAATTGATATTCACAGAGGCGTTCACCTCGCCTAAACGATCCGTTTAATCTGACCGCCACAGTCTCACTGTCACCTGTCACCCTCAGCCATTGTGCAACTGTACTTAATAAGAGACCAGGGGGAGATGGATACAGGATGGGGAATTTAAAAGTTTGCCATTGGTGCTAAAGTGGTTTCCTGGGCTATAAACATCAGCGTGTGGACTCGTGTTCCCTGTGGGAGGGTATTGTTATTAATGTTTATATTTTTACAAGACTGTGTTTACCCCTGTAAAATGTAGATTTTCTGGAATCTTGCAAGACCCTCTAGTGTTTCCTGTTTACCCCCACTTCTCTCTTTCTTTCCATACTTTGTGATCATTTTGGCCCAGGCTCCGTGTCCCATCTAACAGCCAGTTCTCCATTCTTGACACCTCCAATGATAAATCACCTTTTATTGTTCTCTTTGTCTCTTATCGCTCTCCACTCTCAAGTTCACTTCCATTTGCTTGTCTAATTTTGCCCTTTTTATTCTCTACCTCCCCCTCATTCTTCCTCCTCCCAACCTTACTCCTGCTCTCCTCCTCCAGCCGCGACCGCCTCTTCATTAGGGGAACAAAAGGTGTATGGGCAGTGGTGAAGTCTGACCCATTGTTTGGCCTTTAGTATGATTAGATTATCTTTAAAGTCCGCTGAATAGGGTTAATCAGTCCGAAGTAATCCTGACATAGTGTGTGTGTCTGGACCCATGTATGTCGTCAAAGAGGAGGACCAACCTGCTCTTATGGAAATGTAACACATGCACATGTGCATTTACGCACAGACATACACACACACACACACACACACACACACACACACACACACACACACACACACACACACACACACACACACACACACACACACACACACACACACACACACACAAAGTGAGCAAAAAAAGTAAATCCCTGGGTACACATTTCTGTCACAACCTCTCCTCTTTTAATGACCCCTTTAGTCTCGCCTTCAGCACACATTTATCTTTCCACCCGCTCTCTGTGGGTACAGCTGCTCCGGCTGGTGTGTTTGTGTGTGTAGATGTGTGCGTTTCAGATCAGTGTCTGAGCTGTTGTTTGTGTCTCAGCGTCTGCATGCATCTTTTGTCTCTCTCTGCAAAGCCTAAAGTCTTAAGTTGCGACCCATCAGCGTAACATTGAGTTTGGACACACTTGTGACAGTACACAACCCCCTGCCAATCCTTTCCTCTGTGTATCCCTCCATCCGATCATCTCTCTTCCATTCCTCCTAAATTGAGCTGTTGGTGGGTGACAGGTTTTTGGCACCTTGGCCAAAAATCATCCAGTCTCTCAAAAACATTACCAATCTATCCATGAAGTCGGGCTACCTCCAATTAAAGATTTTCACTTGTCAACTAAGAGTTCAAGCCATTAGTCAAGTAGCTTATTATAGTAGTTTATGATGTTCATTTAATCATTTTAAAATTGTATTTAGTGGCCATCAGAAAATGGTTTTAGTTTCAGAGAAAGAATGTTATAAGTAACATTACACTGTTCTACATTATAGAGAAATACAAAACCATAATGAGCCTAAAAAAAACACACGCAAGAAGCAAGCCGGCTGTTCACGACAATGCAACCACAAAAGCGGCCAAAGACATTCAAGCCATCCCAGGGTTTGACCTAATTTTTGCAAGGCGCAGCTCCCAACTGGAGTTTGAGGGGTATTTTTTTCCCTGTGACCAACTGACCAATAACAACGTGGTTGGCTGACTATTATGGGGCAGCCCTACCTAGAAACCCTTGATTACACATTTGGAATCGATAGCATATTTAAACTAATAATTGTACTACGTCTAGTTTACTTACAGCATACTTTTAAGGATGCACCTTAGGATATATGGACCCAGGAGTGTTGGTGTGTCCATAACTGCTATCATTTATGTTTAAGTTCAGCTTGATCCTATCATGAAGAGCAATTGATTTTAGCTTTTGTGTAAGACCGGCCACACAATAGCACTCTGGACCTGCAAGGGGGCACAATGGAGACAAAGGTCTGGCTGCAGCAATTAGGGCGGTTGTGCTGAGGACAGCAGCATCTTGGTCTTGATGCTGCTTTGTTGAGTGTTGTCAGGAATGTGATAAAGTGGTGCTGTAGAAGTTTTCTGTCCATCTGGCTCTGGTGATTATGCGTGTTTGTGTGTGTGTGTGTGTGTGTGTGTGTGTGTGTGTGTGTGTGTGTGTGTGTGTGTGTGTGTGTGTGTGTGTGTGTGTGTGTGTGTGTGTGTGTGTGTGTGTGTGTGTGTGTGTGTGTGTGTGTGTGTGTGTGTGTGTGTGTGTGTGTGTGTGTGCAGTGTTGGTGTAGCTATAGGCCTTGTGCATAGTGGCTTAGCTCGGAGCATCCCCTTGACTTTGAAACTTCACCCACTCATCTGAGACGAGGACAGCCCCTCGGTGACACTCCCCTCCACTCCTCATCACAATGCATAGAGCAGGCTGCTGTGCCTGCAGTGTGTTGAGTAGTCGAACACAGATGGTTATCAGTGTGGTTGAGATTGGATGGGGTAATGCAATTTTTCCCCAAACATTGTATTCTTCATACTCTCTGTCTCCTTCAGCATCCCATAGTGCTTCAAGCAAAGGCTTCAAGGCTGCATATGCGTGGCTGTTCTCCCATAGGACAGTCCTCTGCAGTTTTTGAATGTATGTAAATGAGCATGAGTGCATACACAAGAAGGGTCTAGGATATGTTAAGTACCATACATGTATACTGTGTATGTATGCATTGGTGTGTGTTTGTATGCCAGTGAGAAAAGACTGTTGGGGAGATTGAGAGACTGAAGTGTGAGTATTCAAGCAGAACAGTGTGGCAGCTATTCACCTCTAGCCTCTGAATACTAAAGCTTTCCAAATGTAATTTTGAAAAGGTTCATGGATGAATCAGCGCTTCTTTACATTCTTTCTTCTCTCTCTCTCTCTCTCTGACTTTTTTTCCAATGCTTCCGTTATTCAGGAGATTGAACGAAAGGTAAGTCTTGGCTGTCCAAAAATCTTTAATTTTTCCTTGACTCCAGAGTTCTCTCTCACTGTTTCTGCATGATAGGATTTTGCAGAAAGAAAGAATGTCTTTTACCTTTCAGTTTCTTTGACATGTTACATTTTTCTTTCTACGGGGTATTTCAGCGGTTCCATATTTAGATGATCCCTTCTTACGGCTCTCTTGCCTCAAATGCATTGTAGAATTATAGATTAGATTTCAGCTTGTTTCTGAGGACTTAGGGCATTTTCACACCTATAGTTTTAGAGAAATCCAACTGAGCTAAACAGACCACGTGAGAAAATTAATTTCACTCATCGGGGAGGGAGAAAGAATGGAAACACAGGAAGATGGTCCTGAATGAAGTCCAATGGCCAAATACAACATACTACATTGTGGTAGTCCAGGTCCGACCTTGATTCACGCTCTGACTGGTTATTAGCAGTTGTTAAATTCACTCATCTGCATCCCAATATGCAAAGTTTACCTGGCTGTGGGAGCTGTTTCATTCAAACTTGCTTAAGGCTGATAGTCGGCTAAGATCAAAGTCAGATCACGTTCCCACCACAAACAAACTGATCCATTGTTTGCGATGGACTGGACTGAGACCACCTCCTCTAAAGGGTCTTGGTGCTGTTGTTTTGGTCTGCACCCAAGTGCAATTACTGTGTTTACACCTGCTCAAACGATCTGCACCAATGGGGGGGAAGTGAACCAGAAGTTAGTTTAACTGAACTAAATAGTGCAGGTGTAAAACATCCTTATTAATGTAAGGGAACAGAAATACAAAAATGCTTTTGGCAGGGTTCTAAAGATAAGTACAGCTTTCAATAACAAGTTTTTGTCTTGTTCAACATCTGTTTCTGATTTATATACTGTTTATACTCATTTTAATTCAGTTAAGAATACCAGAAATGCTTATCGGAAGTAGTTTAGTTTTGCTTGAAATGAGCTATCCAGGTTTAAATGAATTAAATTCTTAATTTAAGAAAACATCTCTTCACTTTAACATTAAAATTACTGGTAGTACAACTGAAATAAATGTTTCAAATGACATCCTGACAGCATTACAAAACCTATAAATCAAGTTTTATTACTGTTATCACCCACAGCCATCAATATACCCGTAGGCTTTGACAAGTAAATGACTGAAACATTTCTGGTCTACAAAACTGCTTTGTATCTATAATGGAAGTTAAACATCTATCACTATTAATAAAAGTTTCATTTTGATTTCAGTCATTAATCCTCCCAATCCACCCAATGTAAAGGTCAGATGTTCTTTTTGTTTCTCTGGTAGATGATACATCCAGGTCTTATCTGTCCTGTATATCATCCACCAGAGAGTCAGCCGTACGTTTAGTGAAGGTCACAGTAGAGGGGAGGACAGTGGAGATAGGTAGGGCTGAGTAAATATATATACGCCTGACTATGGTGCTCGTTCGTACTCAGAACTGATGTTATCCTCTTGGCCTGATAGTAGTCTGGTGGAAGATTGAACACAAGAGGACAAAGACGCGCTTACAGTACATGTCAAGGCATGATCAGTGTCACACACATAGATACACATAGATATATTTGCACATGAATATGAGCGTATATTCCCATACATGCAAAAACCTCCTTGGTTGTGTGTGTTTGCAGGCATGCAAATCACAAAACATATAAAAACCCTTTCAGAAGGTTTCATTCAGAAGGATTTTCATAGATTGCTGTATGTATGCCAACAAACATAAGGCATGTGTCAGTGCTGTGTTATAATGTATCTTTGCTTTATACAAACTTGTCTGAATTCTCATTATGGCTCAGACAGTACTAGTAGTTACAATGCTTGTGTATTTGTGTGATTTATAATGATCAGCAAAGCTCCACTGAGCATATAAGTAATGCTTTTTCTTTGTGTGTGTGTGTGTGTGTGTGTCTGTGTGTGTCTGTGTGTGTGTGTGTGTCCCAGGCCAAGCAGCTGGAGGCCAGAGAAGCAGACCTACAGAAGCAGGATGTTTTCTACAGAGAGCAGGTGGCCCGGCTGGAGGAGAGGGTAAGAGACAGTTTGCATCATACACCAACTTGAAAAATGTCTGTATAAGGACACAAGTTACATGAATGTGTAACTCAACTCAGCATTTTAAAGTTCTGAAAACAAAGATCTTATGAAACTCAACAAAACCTTTTACCAAGCGTTCTGTTTTCATGGATAGTAATGTGATGTTTGACCCACAACTGCAGAAATACAGTGGTGATATCTGAATCATTTCACATTAGTGATTTATTTTCATGTCACCATTAATCTGAGTTTCATTTTCAGCCAAAATTGGAGACATTTTATGGATTTTTTAAAAAGTTGTTTTCTTTTCTCTACGCTCACAGGTCAGTCTCTAAACGCTTCACACACAGAGATGGGGCACAATCCCCCAGGTTTTATTGTTATAACTAGGTGGAAACAATTTGGAGGATTTAAAAAGAACTGCAGAAAGAAAGTCTTCAAAATGCAGCTACTTTGCATTTAGAAATCTCCACACTTCAGCAGGGGGAGATCTCTGGTATCACAATAATATCTCTCCTCAACATGTAAATCTGAAAATTACTTCACATTGGTAATGTAGCTACCAACCAGTTTTTAAAATATAGAAACCTACTGATAACATAGACAGGGCCAGGCAAGTATACTGTACATAAATGTGAATTTAACTACATCCATATAGAAGTTGGTTCATTGCACAAGAGTTTTTTTCAAATAACTACAAGAACCATATGAATAAGATGAACAAAACAAAACCAAAGCAGAACTAAAGAGAATATCACAAGGTGGAGGACTTAGTATCCAAAGATGAACCAAAAGATAACTACCCATTTTACAACAAAAGACAAACTAAACGCTGTCCTCCTATAGTCTCCCAAGCAAGATGACATCATTTTTATTTTCAAGAATATGCATACACACTGCAGCTCTAGTCTTTGCCTGGGGAGAAGTTTTAATAATATACCTCAGGTAATGTATGATGTAAG
The DNA here is from genome assembly GCF_963691925.1 of Scomber scombrus. NCBI lineage: Eukaryota > Metazoa > Chordata > Actinopteri > Scombriformes > Scombridae > Scomber > Scomber scombrus. The sequence continues at coordinate 18,713,496 of NC_084991.1, forward strand.
AATTTACACACAGCTAGTCAGATATATCCTTTCTCTTCATCTCACTGCCCTACTGTTTTTGTGATCATCCCTCAACTTAAACTCTGCATGCTTTCCCCAGTGTGATGGTCTCTGACTCTCTGTAATTTTCCCCGTCGCTCTCTGGCTCTTTAACTTTTTTACCTTCCATACCTCGGCTTGAAGGATAAAGAGTTAAATCTCATTCATCCCTGCGTGTTTCCTCATGTCCCTGAAAATGACACTACCCTGATGTTCCATGTCATACCAGTGTCCTATGGAGGGGACAAGGGTCAGCTGCCGTGTTTCTCCCACTTCAAATGGCAGCTCCACGCTGGTCCCTGTGAGAGATGCCGGCAAGGCAGGGGACCAGGGTCAAACTCCTTGTTAAAGCGTGTTAAAAAAGACGTCCTCATGCTGCTCTCAAATCATAAGTGTACCTTAGAAAGGATACAATACCCTGTTTAATGTGTTTAGGTGACACCTTCATGCTGGGAAGGAGTTTTCTTGCCTTTTGAGAGTGCAAAAAGTCAAATGCCCTCTATAGGGAAACCAAAATGGGAATTTAACACTGTTGTGCAGCCAGATATTGTAACAGAGGGAGACAGTCACATATCCTTATTCTTAGAAGCTCATGTAAATACAAGGGCAGCAAAAATACCACATGCTCAGTGGGCACAGTGTCCTCAAAACAACATCAAAGCAAAAAATAGTGGCTCAAAAGGATGGTGTCCTTATCCTGTGTATGCTTACTCGTATTGCATATTGCTTTGAATATATATAGTTTCATTGTTTGCTAAACAAATTAAACAACATAGTTGTTATAATTTACTTTTGCAATAACCATTCTTGTTTAACACTTACATGTTTTGTGTGAATTCTTTTTAGTGCCCATTATACAAAAGATATTTTCCTTTGGGTCAATAAAGCCCACAAATGTTCGATCCTTCACTGAGGATGAAATCTTAAGCCAGGCCAGAGGGTATTGAGTGGTAGTGGACTTATGTCAGTAATTGGAAGTGCATTGGTCTGTACAATTTTGTTTGCTGATGTCAGTGGAAGCTGTGAATTAATTAGAAAACAACAAGGCCGTGGCATTTCTTTGCTGCACTTTCTTTAGCAAGTCGATGGCTTGGCTAAAGATCTAAAGAGTTTAAAATGTCGCCATACTTACACCTGAAAAACCTGACTGACATATAAAGCTTTAAAACTGAGCTTCTCTTGTTTCAATGTCTCAGCTCTCGTGGTGTTATTACATCTTTGGAGAGTGTGGCTCTACTGTATTGTACTGTATAGGAGCAAATGTGAGTGGTGATGGTAGAAGTGATGAGTCCTGACTAACAGAGGCATTATCGACTTCAGGCGCTGGCCATCCTTCAACCACATTGGCCTCTGGTCAATATTCCTTAGATCAAAGTGTCAACAAATCATCTTCACACCTCAGAGAGAGACAGAAGAGTGAAAAAGAGAGAGGAGTGGACAGACATCAAGAAAAAAAAAACCCACGGGAGACAGTAGCCAAAGCTTGTGAAAAAATCTCGAGATTCAAGAAAAAGACAAGAGAGTAAGAGAAACAGGACAGGTGGAGACACATTTGAATTAAAGAGACTCTAGCTGTGAAGGTATCAAAAAATTATGATAAAGTGACATTTGTGAGTGTGGGATAGCACATAAGAACACTAGATGGAAGATGGAAAGTAAAAGAGCGAGACAGAAGAGTAGTAAAAAGATAAAATGTCACTGAATGATAAAAAAAAATGTGAAAGTACAGTAAAGAAAAGGTTGAAAGAGCACTACTGTATAAAGCTAGTCTAAAAATAGGTTGGCTAGAGTAAAAAGAGAGAGTATTAGCCATAAGGTTTTGTAAAAAAAAAAAAGGGACAATGTGTAATCTTATTCATTTCATTCATTTACCAGAATTAAACTGTAAATGAATTATATGTTCAAAGCACCTTTGTATCTGCACACAACAAAACCATTTCAGTTTGCAAATCATTCCATCAAGATTTATGGTCTGTGGAGACCAAAAAAAAAACACAGGCAGCCATGTGTGTGGGTGTGTGATGGTGTGTGATCCTGTGTGTAACTGAGGATCAATGGTGGGCATATTGCATGTTGTCTTACTGTGCAGCAAACGGCTTGGGACTCCATAGGGGGTGTAGTTTGTTTTGGCTTTGTTAATAACGCTGCTTTCTCTTGTTCTGGCCACAGTGCCCCATTTGGGACTCAGTCCAGCCTCTCGTCACTTCCCGTTCTCTTCAACCAACGTAAGCCCAGCAGTATACCAAACAGAATCACTTCTGGCATGTACTGAATCAGAATCCCCAAGGCTTGTCTTCAGAGGAGGCGTTTCAGCCGCGTTTTTTTTAGCCATTTGTCTCACCCGTTTGTGACGGAGCAGATACTCTTCTGTTTTAATCAATACAGCTGTCGACTCAGGTCGCATGACGGCTCACATGTCACGCTCACCCACCCAAAGCCTATTTTTACACTTCACGTCTGTTTTCCTCTGTTTTGTGTGCATAACGATGATGATTGTGTGTTAGGTTGTAATTGCTGCTAAATGCATCCTTTGTAGACTGACAGAAGACTGAAGCTGAAATAAGGGTAACTCTCATGAACGAATGAAAAGAAGACTCTTAAACTAGTAAGCAAAGAAAAATATAAAAGTCACGACATTACTGACCAGTCGCAAGTGTAGTGGTGAAATGTGGTTCTTCTTGCCAGTCTGCACACGCTGCAGCTATCAAAGCTTAATGCTGAGCTGCAAACGGTTCTTTATCCAGTGAGAAGCCCCCAAATTTGATTTCACTTTGGCGTATACAGCTTAATATTATCTCCAACACCCTTTGCTTTCCCTCCATCTGACTTCTGTTGTTGTCCTTACTTCAGGATTCCCCCAGCATTTTGCACACCAGCAGAAAAAGGCAGAGGAATGCAAACAGAGAGAGAGAGAGAGAGAGAGAATATAAGTCTGATATATATTACACGTCTGTTCCAATCCAACATGGCCATTCATCAGAGGGGCTTCCAGTGACAGGCCATCACCAGGCTCCCAGACAGCTCAGCCTGCTGCCTTTGCTGCTGCCGCTCATTGGGGCCACAGCTACCAAATAGCCCCTGAAAACAATATCTATATATTTATTACATTTTCACTCAATACCTGCCCCGCTGTAAAACAATCTCATATTTAACAATCAACTTGGCTGTGTTTTTTTTTCTCTCCACCATGTCTCTTTCCAGCCCTCCCTCCCCACCCTATCAGTCCCTCGATATCTCTCCTTTTCTTTTCTTTCTTTTTTTTTTGAGTGCAGTTTTTTTCTTCTCCATACCTCAATTTCATTTTTTTCAGAAGGGATTTTTCTTCTCTTCTTTTCTATCTTTCTTTTGGCCTTGTATATCGATGAAATTGGATTTTTCTGGTCTCCTATGGTAGGAGGACAATCACAGCAGCAATTGCTGTCTCATTGCAAAGTTCCACAGTACTGTGAAAGGAAGAAATACAAGGGAAAGAGCATTAAAAAAACAGTAATGGCTTCTATCTCTCTATCTCTGTCTCTGCCTCTCACTTACCATCTTCATCTCTCTTCCTGTCTGTCATTTCATTAATCCTTTCCCTCTCAATCTTTTGTCCTCTGTCTCGCTGGAGAGAAATTTTAACTAAATGTTGCCATGTTAAAAAATGTAAGAAAAATGTTTTTGACCTGGCCACAAGTACATACTGCTGTGTTGTAGCAGTAAATATGTTTTAGAATTTATCCTTCACACTGAAGATCAATGTAGTCTGTCTGGCTCTGCTAGTTGTATAACTGGAGACACAGTAATCCGCAGTGAAGACATGGCTGTAGTGCTGAATTATTGTGTCTGAGACTGTTTGCTGTTATAGCCGCATGATGGGATTCACAAGGATTTAACGGAAGTCTTTTCAGGCAATTGTGATTCTACAACAACAGGGCGGCACATTCATTTATGTAGAAAAAAAATCTAAACAAATCCTACAGCAGTAACCTTTCACATGGTAAAATGTCACAAATACTTAGATGCAGTACATTATTTACCATGTGTTTGTGCTACAATGTGTATTTTTATAATTTTACATGTCTATGGCAAGATGGACAATTCTGGTTGCTCTACCTTCACCCAAACATGTTAAATTGTCTCTTAAAGTAAAGCTCAAATTATTTGTACAAATGATGTTTGAGCAACCATTCCCCCGAACAGCAATTCCCCAAACATGGCTAAGCACCAGTAACTACGTTGGTTAGGCCTATCAAGCTTAGGATTTCTTCACATGTTGCCCCATGCAAGACGTTTCATCGGGCAAGTGCAACAGTGTAAGAGATGGATTTAATAGTGTTTTTGTCTGCTCTTACATGAGCTGAACGTGTGAACAAGCTAACCCTTTGTTACTTCCAAGACCAAAAGTTACCATGTCATTAGTTAACATTATTCAGTGGGGTTGTAGGTTACATTTGAAAAAGCCTGTTAATGACATGCACATCTACTCTGTGGGAATCATTCCTGGATACAACTAGCGTTAACTAGGCTAACATTATCAGCTCTTGGAGAAGATTACTCTTGCAACCTTAGCCAAACTTATCACCCTAGATATTACCCCGGAGCCTTTTGTTTGCCAGACACATCAGTTTGTCTTCAAAATATGTAAGCTTGAGGATTATTTATAACAAAATGATTTGTTCCTTTCTTACATTCTCCCATGTCCTTTACATGGATCAACTGGTGAGGATGCTGCCTTTTCTTCCTTGGACCCTTTTCCTGCAGCTTTAGCCTTAAACTATTATATTTTCAATGAATCAGCCAAGATTATGTTTTCAAACAGCTAATTTTCCAGCGTTTTTACCACCCACTGCAATTGTGTGAATATTAGCAGTTGGGTCATTGAGATTAACAGCTGGTGTCACTCATTTTCCAGTCAGCAGCCTTTAAACCACTGCAGAGGAAGATGACGTAATTTTAAAAAGTGCTGGTCAGGCCTCATACTGTGAAAAACAGTGTAAAATATATATGTTGTAAATATGGTATTTAAGGAGTGTCCTTTCTCCTCATCTCTCCATACAAATCAGATCAGATTTCATCTGCTGCAATTTTTGTTTCATCTCTTCATTGGATGTTTCAGCAGATGTCTAAGTCACATGTTTCATGTATGTCACGATTTCTCCGTCTGTTTCCACTGCACTTTGTTGCATTTTGCTTTCAAGTGATACACCATCCTTTCTACCTCAGTCAAGCATAAAAACTTTATTGCAGAATTTCAAGATTTCTTCAGATTTTCAGTTTCCACTCAGGTCTCTTTATAAACAAATTGAAAATGCAAATGAAAACAGCTGGATTGAAACGCATCTAATAACATTTCACCAGCCTCTTCGCTCTCTTAGGCAAGTTGCACAGAGTCGCACAGCAGAAGTCTCATTTTCTCTCGCTCTGCAGAACCGTAATGTTGGCCATGGAGGGGCTTCTCCCCATTTCGTCCCCCTCCTGCTCAGCAGCAGATAAGAGAAAGAAGCCATCAGTACAGGGAGTTATTTGTTTTACTCATTAAAAATTGGAGGCTTTTTCTCTAAATTGAGCTGGAGCCGGGTTTGGGGTGCAGCTTCTATCTTCTCAATATCTCTGCATTGCATTAGCAGTAATGACTTAATTTGTCTATGACACCCCCCACCAGCATTTTGTTTGGCTTCAGATGAGCTAAAACCCTAGTGGGAGCAAGAAGAGTAAATAGGAGGAAAATAAACAGAGCTGGTAGATACTTGATTTTACAGCACACAGCAACATGTCCTGTAAGTACACATTTGTGTTCATCCAGTGACATAGAACTGCTCGACAGTGATCCAGAAACATCAAGGTAGTATTTTGTAGCCCTTTTAAAATAATTTATTTTTGGTCTAGGGAGGAATGCTTTCAGCCAAACTGAGCGTGGTCTCTCTTCTCTGGGCTAATAAAAGGATAGGGCTTGTTGGGGCAACAGTAGGAAATCACAATTTGAGAACACTCAGTAATCACACAAATTACACTCTTCTCTGCTTGGTGCTGAGCAAGTGAGTAACAAGTGAGTGAGTGGGGGCTTTTTGTACATCACTGTTAATATCAGCCCACCAGGGTATGTGTAGACACATTTAGGAGTGTGTTCACATGTGTACCCATGCTGTGTATGTTAGTAGCTTGCATGTGTAGGTGTGCGCTTGAATGCTTGTGCATTGTTTGTATGTGTGTGTGTGTTTGCGTGTAGCCTATTGTAAGTGGTCCCTGCAATCACTGTCACACATGGCCTTTTGTCCTCCCAGGTGGATTAGTGCGCTGATTAGTGCCAGCTCTGCCATTTAGGCAGGTATTATTACCTTACACTTAGTATTCTAGACAGAGACAAATCCAGCTCTTCTGTCTCTCTCTTTCTCTTCCAATGGCTCAATCTCAGCACACAGGAGAGGTCTTATTCTTGCCTCTTTAGCAGCACCAAAAAAAAGTCTCTTTTTAGCATTTTTATCTGTGAATAAGCTTCTCTTTTAAATCCCATTCCTTAGCTCTTGACAGTTTCTTTGTCTACAATGAAAACCACTTGATTCAAGGCCAAGAGGGCACAGATAGAGCATGAGCTTACAAGTTCACTCTTAAACTTTGGATAAACAGTTTTATTGTATTTTAAAATACAAACTCATGTTTGCTGGAGGGGAAAATGCACTGTGCTAGTGAATTATTCAAACCAACATTTTTTTAAATTTCATGCAGAATCCGCCTCATAATGTCCCATATGAAAACGTCTGGTAATGACAAAACAGTTTTTTTTAACACATTCTTTTAAAATCAACATGTGGAGAGACTGTCTGACTGCACTGGGTAGTTGAGCTGCATAAAATTACCTGTGTTTACATTCACCTCCAAAGCAGCAAGTAACATGATGTTCTTGTAGCAATTCAGAAATTCATAGGAGGAAGGTCAGGATGATATGAGCATACAAAACCTTTGACACTGGAGACCATATCCACGTCCTGTCTCCTACCAATAGTCACCATTTATTTCTTGAAACACTGACAATAATATTTCCATAACCTTGCTCAAGCTATTTTAATTGCCTTAAACTCAATCAGTCCAGAAAATGCTCAGGTGAATTGTTTGTGGAATGCTGGAATGAGTAATTTTGTACAACACTGAAAAATAACTTACTTTGTTCTTTAGGTATTAGTATTTGTTGCTTCCTGTACATTCCAGATGTTCATAACTTGCTGGGACAGTCCAGGGGCATTCAGCTTGACCATGTGCCCCATTCTGAGATTTGGTGTGCATTTGTCTCCATTCATAATTTCTTAGGTGCCACTATTTTCATTTTCATCAAAAAAAAGGATTCTTACAAAGATCATGCTATGACTGCATTACTCAACTGTATGGATGGGATGCATATAACGAACAGTACCTGGTTTTAGGTTGATGTGGCAGTAGTCTAGAGATGTCTTGTCCAATCACTCCAACTGGACTCTTCATCCACTTCCTGATGATTTAGTTGGACTGTCACCTTTTAGGAAGAGTATTTGGTGGTATATTTTACAATTGTATATTCTTCACCAGCAGTTAGTATGATTTTTTTTGGACTGTGTGACCTTGCATAAACACCAATCATGTCCATTTTTGTTCATAGAGTAGACATCTATCTAGTCCAATCAATTCAATTTGACACACATGGATGTATGGCATCTCAAGAACGATCAGTAGAAACAAGTATTCTAAAGGTTAAATAAGGCAGTGTTATATTTCAGTTTAATACTTGTGAAAACATCTATACACAACATGTTTACACACAGTAATGAAGAGCAGTATGCATATTGAGATCACAAAAATGAATGCAGTTCATTACCAGTTATGTCTGTAACAGCTCCAAGTGTCCATCCAAATGAAGATGACACCAATATGTATCAGACCTTTTGTCAGCATTGTCATGTCCCATCTTCTTTTGGCTCTGCAACACATGACTATTGATCTTTTCAGCAGTGCACTTCATTCCTATTGATCTCTTCTGAACTATGATGAATGTCTTCCTTACAAGGAGGTTAAGCTAGGGCAGATGGGACCAAAAGGCTTACCTTTGTCACATTTCTAATATAGCTATAATTTATGCAAGGTGATATACGTTTTTGATTTCCACTAAGTGAAATATGTCATGCATTCTATCATACATTAGTGTATACATTCTGGCAATGGCATAAAACTTCAGATTTGAAATGTAATACATATATAGACATTGCCTAACTTTGCCCCTGGATCGAACTTCATACATCTCTCAATCAAGCCATCCATCACACTTTACAACCTTTCACCGTTTGATCATAAACGTGCATAACAGCCACTGAGGGCTGACAAAACAGATCTACCTCGAGTAGTATGGTGTAGGAGCCAGGTTATATGGCCATGTTTGAAGAAGTAATTTGGGTTGAGTGGTCCTGCTATGAGTTCATTTATTATGTGTCACCAGGGGATTACGACCGGTGGTCAGTACGTTGTTGACTAGCGACCCTCTGAACTTACAGGATTGCTGCCTGTTATTACAAGAGAGAATAAGTGTGCACACACAAACACTATTAAAACACACCACATGAAAAGGCTAACATAGATAGTATACTACCCGCTCACAGCTTTCATACAATAAAGATCACAAACTTGGCTTCCATCTGCTGGTAATAGACCAGATAATAGACCTCAAAATGCCTCACCGAAAATCAGGGGCTCAAAAAAGAAAGTCCACGGAACAGAGAGAACAAGACCAGGAAAGTAGCAGAGAGGCAATGGCCGAATTTCTGGCCCAAAAGAAGTGGGAAGACGTACCAGGTATGTCAGGTGAAGCTGAATGTGGCAAAGGGGAGGAGCTAGGCAGATTATCAAATAAAACTTTACATAGCTTAACCTTTAGCAACCATTTTAGCAAGTTCAATGATTAGATTTTTTTTTTTTTTAAACACTGCCGCACTGCCCTTATAAGGCTATTATATTGCAACCTATTGGTATTACTAATGCTAGCAAATAAGAGTTTTAGTATTCTATTTTTTATTTCTATTATTTTAGTTGTGCACACAAATTGGACAATACTTTTTTTAATGTAGCCCTTAAGATGATAGATGATGAGTACATGTATTTGTTCACTCTTGATTTAATTTTATGATTTAATACCTTGCAGTGATTTCTTCAATCAATGTTTGATTTTGCTTTTCTCTGATCCCTCATTCATTGGAGGGTATTTGTCCTCCCCCCGTTTAGTTTTTAGGTAAAAAGAAGAATATAACTGGCTGATTTGAAAGAAAAAATATCTCTGTGTTTGACTTGACTTTCTGTACTTTATAATCATATTGTGTATATGTATGTAAAACAGAGCATGGCCTGGGAAGGTCTGTATCACTGGATTTGTAAATAGTTGTTAGAGACTCCAACTGTGTCATTACAAGGCTAATAGTTAAGAGCTTATTTAAAATTGCCCATGTTGGTGTTAGAGCTAAGAGTGGGTGGGTAGTGGATCTGGATGAGGAGCCTAATTTGGAAAATGTTGTCCAGTTGTCCATAATTCCTAATGGCTGGCCTGCATACTGTACATCAGACCTAAATTGTATGAAATGTTTCCTTTTACTTCAGTATCTTCAACCTGAAAAGACTGAAGATGAATAAATTGGATGGACGTTTTTACAGAAGAGATTACAATTACATTTACATGCATTTCTGTCACTCACTGACTTCTCTTTCTCTCCCTCCCTTCCTCTCTCTCTCTCTCTCTCTGCAGAGTGCTCAATTCTACAAGGTCACCACTGAGAACTACCATAAAGCTGCAGACCAAGTGAATGCCAAGTTCAAGTAAGCTCAGACACAGTTAATTCAAAGGCTCTAAACCATATATCACTAATTCATAACCTTTTCTACACGTTGGATTTCTATTGTTCATTTATCGTGGAAAAAATGTTCACAATAAGCCCTTTTGTCATGAACAGGAGGTGTGTATTTTGTGCTATCTAAAAATTATGCATTCATAGGCTATTACAAGTCCATGTGGACCAGTGATTACATTATTGAATTATGCTAGCCACAGTCTAACCTACGTCTTTCAATCAGAACCACATTAGCCTGCCCCATTAGCTTTTGTTGATGATGTGGCTCACTGATAAGCCTGATCGCATGTTGATGATAGCTGACGGGGTTTTTCTTGTGCTCTTAGGATGTCTCACTGTTAGTAGGGCATACTGTATTGCGTATAACGTTTCCTACATCAAGATAGTAAGTATAAGATAACCTTTGTACTGCAGAAAAATAATTCTACATTGACTTTTATACAGTGCAGATGTTTTTCTCTCTGTTTTTTACTGCAAACTCCGTTCATCTGGTACTCGAAATATTTTAAATAGATATTTGGGATCTATGTATTGTAGTAGTGTATTAAAATACTTGAGTTCATACATTTTTAGCATGTGTGGTCCTAAACCCTGGTTGTGCTCTAAATATAAAAGCCAGTTTGTACCTCACCTTGCAGTGAAAAGAATGATCACTTTACTAAAACTATTAGTGGAGGAGGTAAAATTAAACATCCAAGCACTCATGGATGTAGCACATTTCCAACACATATATGTAACTCAAGAAGATGTAGAATCTCTTCCCATCCATGTTCCATCTGTCTCCTTAATAACAAGCCATTAGGCTCCATAGTAATGTAGGGAAAGTGGATGAGGAGACCGCAGGAGGTGGGGTAAGAATGGGCCATGGCTATGGGCTCTCCTCTAGGGAGACTGGGCTAATTGTGTTAGCTTGTCATTAGCTGGCGCTAACACTGGGATCATTGTCTCCCTCAGAAATGCTGGAAACTGATTAGCCTAGCCCACAGGGGGTTCAGTGCTAGACTCATGGAAGCTGGAGCTGAGACTTCACAAATCACATTAAAGGAAAAAAATACACTGGAATAACATTAGTGCAAAATGACAGCGCTAACTACAAGCGAATGTTGAGCTAAGGTAGTCATGTGACACAGGCCTTAGCACAAAGAGCCGTGATTGGCTGATTGGATTAAAGGAGGTGCATTAGCAGGGTTATGGCTGGATTACAATGGTGGCAAGGAAAAAGAGGGCAGGAGTAGCTGTGTGTGCGTGCATGTGTATGTTTGTGCTAATGAAATGGCGGGAAGGTCTGGTGTTACAAGACAGGGGCAGGGATGCATTGAGGGGATCAGAATGGAGGGTTAATTGGATTTAACAGGGCGTGTTTGGCCCCAGCTTGTTTATGTGTGTGAGTTCAAGCATCATGGCGTATGTTTGTATGCACTCATATGCTGAACATCTTTTGTGAACATAATGTGTGCGCCTTCTGTCAAAGCTCTCTCCCTCTCTCTCACTTATGACAGAGACCCCACAGAGATAAGATGCTATCTGTGGCCTCTGTTGAATAATAAGAGGAAATATTTTTTTGACTTACACAGGCTTTTGATTTCCTCAAAGTTTAAAATGTCCCCCAGAGATTTAAAAAAAAAAGTAAAGCCAAGGTTTTATCCGTACTTGATAGAATTAACATTTGATATGTTAATGTGAGGATGTTATAAAGTGAGGAAGATGACATCATGACATCTTTCTTATAAGAATGTCTTCATATCCCCACTCTAGCTCATGTCAGTGCCACTGTAAAGGAGTGATAGTACTCCAGGGATTGATTGGTTTTAGGATTAATATTAGGCTACGGTTCATTATAGTGGAGGAGAAGATGTGCAGGTCCAGGAAAGGCTGCCTATTAAAGGTTGTGACATCTGTATATGTTGTGAAGGAAAACTCACGTCTGTTTTTGCAGGATTTTTTTTAGGGTGAGGCCCTGTAATAGTCATTATGGTAATTAAGTACTCTGTTTTCCGCAAAGGGTCCGGATTAAAAGTGATTCATCGGGACAGGACTACCAAGAAAAAAAATCTAAAAAGATGCAGTTGAATGACATTAACAAGGACTGGGGAAAATTGAAAGATGAAAATGTTACTCTTGTATCACCTTCTAGTATGTGTTTCTCTCATGTAAGTCAGTAATACATACACACAACTTATTGTAAGTCAGTAATACATACACACAACTTATGCATGTAATTTACAAACATGATAGGTTCCAGCAGGTAGCCGTTGTGCATCCCACCATATGCAATATGTTCCTCTCATCCAGTACAGTGCATCCATTTTCCATGGCAATGTTAAAAAATGTAGTGTGAGAGGTAGATAGATACTCACGGAATAGGTGGATGCGTGGGCAATATGAGGTTGTATGTGTATGTGTGTGTGTGTGTGTGTGTGTGTAGTTGTTTGTTAAGGTGTGCGTTGTAGCTGTTTCCTGCCGTTCTCCTGCAGCATTCCCGCCAGACTTTTCTGAGAATGATCGAGCTCTCCCAACTGGAACACAAGTGCATCACTGTGACCTCATTACATCCACACACATATACAGTCAAACTCACACAAAAAAATGCACACATACACACACACACACACATATATATATATATATATATTTAGAAAGATGCACACAAGTCCACATTCCCCCACACTTTCTAATAGCTATCATTTTCCAAGTAAAGCTAGGGCAGTGCTAATATTGGGAAAAAAAACTTATAGACTATTTTTTTGCCATAACTGGATCCAAACATTTATGCCATGACATATTTAACCTGAAAATGTTCATTTTTCTTCCAAAAAATAACAGACACATTGGCAACATTGTCTGAACTGAGCGTGAACAAATGGTGTTGGTGAAATGGCTTCTCTAGTGTTTGTTGCTCTTAATCATGAACTGTAGAGTGTCATCCTGCTCTCAAAGACCCAGACAAAAGACATTTGGTGAACAGTTCTTACATACGTGAATATACACAACATGTAAGAGATAATGTAAGAACGCAGTATGTTAGACACACATACACACACCCACATTTGGCCAAAGCTTTTATTCACTTTCCATGTGACACTGACTGGAGATAAGAATTCCTAGTTGCCTGCGGGAAGGAGGCTATCTGTCTCTGCACCTGATTTATATGCTGCCACGTTCACCACTAGTTGTTTATCCAAGTCTGATGCATGATCACACTGTCCAGTACTGAATGTGTGACCTTTACTGCACTACACGTAGGCTATGTAAGGGTGCATACGTGCGTGTGTGCTTTTCACATGTGAAGATAAATGCACTCAAGTGTGCTCACGTTCGTTCGTGCGTGCGTGCGTGCGTGCGTGCGTGCGTGCGTGCGTGCGTGCGTTCGTGCGTGCGTGCGTGCGTGCGTGCGTGGTGTCTCGACGGGCTGCAGTGACCCAATGGGGCTTTAGTTTGAAATGCAAGCTGACAGGCATGGAGGAAAATGATAGATGTGAGATTATGCGAAAAGATGGAATGGGGAATGAAAGAAACGGTGGCGTAGTCCTAAGCTTCCTGTCAGTCCTAACCTTTGGCGGGGGCTTTAGGCTTCTTTGTTGAAGCTGGTCACTCTGTGTTTCTCCAGGGTCCCTGCAGAATTGAGATGGGACAGGCACATCACATGCTGGTGAATGGGTGGGTCTGACAGTGCTGTGTTATACTGAAAGATTGAGATCCTCATTTCTGATGTGTCCACCCCCCCTTTCAAGTGGACTCCTCTATTTTTTCTGCCTTGATGGTGACATTTGTCATAAGATCAGAAAAGGCAATGCATTTTCACGCTTCTGTGTTTGTGTGCATATGTGTATCTAAGCGGCGCATTTTCAGTTCCGCCCCTATACAGTTGGCCGTAGAGAATAAAATCTCATTTAAGTCCGTCAATTCACTGTCACTCCTCTCCTCCCTCAGGCTACACACTCACTTCTTTTGTCTGTTGTTTATTTTTTAGCTCTTTTGAATAAATCTTTTTTTAATTTAATCCAGTTGACAATAACAGCAATCCTCACTTCGTCTCCCTGAACACACACACACACACACAAAGGTGGAATGAGGAGGCGTGGAGCAAAACTTGTTGCATGTAAATGGCTCGTTGTTTTTCTTCATAATGCCGGTGCGCTGTACTGCTTCGGTCAAGAGACCACACCTGACAGTCTGTATTTTCCTCCATACCGTGTGGGAGAAAGAGCCCACTCATCCCTCCTTTAGCCCCCTATAACTAGAAACACCAAGCAATACAAATACAAATGTTTTATTGTCTATACATTAATACATTGCACAATATTAGAAGAAAACTACTCGGTAAGTAAGATGCATTATGCTAAAAGTTTTCCAGTGTAGCATTTTTTCAAGCAGTGTTGTGCCATTGTTGAATGAATTGTGGCTTCATTCTAGTGAACAAGTAAAGACAGTGTTGAAGTTTTGCCAGGGGTTTATGTCACTTAAGTTTAGGACAATTTCCCTCATTTTCCACAAACCATTTCTTCATGTCATGAATGTTGTGGACACAAAATTTGAAAATCCCCTGCAACCTAATGCAATCCACCACAATAGCCCAGCAACAAAGCATTGCAGGACTATTGCGTTGTACATTTGTTTTATCTTTCATGGTACTAGAGAGGATAAATACACAGGAGGAAACCCAGCAGGTTCCCTGCAAAATCCAGCCTGCTGCTGAAAAATGTAAAAAAAAAAAATAAAAAAAAAAAGGTGCAGAGGCAGGTAGGGGGCTTTTCATTTTCTTGTCAGTGCACCTGTTTGTTTAAAGGAGTGATAGTGATGTCTCAAAATTAATGAAGCAATGATTTATTGATATTTTAAATGCGCCAAACAGTGGTTCTAATTACTAAAAAATGACAGGAAATAAATGAGCAGGCAGGTCATTGCAAAGTACTCCAGTTGTAGTTGTTGAGCAGTTTTTAAAAAAAAAAGTAGTCGAGGTAGGAAAGACTGAGCAGCGCATTGACCCCTCTGTCAGGTGAGGTTGAACCACAATTCCGTAGCTAGGCAACCTGGGTGCAGGGACAAGATGGTGGTCAGCTGAGGAGACAGAAGTCAATAACTGCTTTAAAAGCTCTTCTTTCAGCCTTAAGAGGTTTGCAGTGCTGGCTGTAAAAAAGCGCACACACAATTTTGAGGACCTGTGTGGGCGCACACATGGACATACAATACGCACACACCTTTTAGTGGCCAATTGTGTGACTTGGCTGCATTGGAAATGGGCGGGAAACTCACTCACAGCTTTTATTGCTTTTTGCTTCGTTGCTTTGTATTTGTTGTTTTTTATTTCTTATATGCAGCACGGTGACATGTGAGTGCTTTTCTCCTCCTTCATTCGCATTTCCTGGATTTGCAGAGAATATGTACTACATGTTTACCACTTCACTTCATTACTGTAATGGCATGGTGTCCTTCACAAATAAGCATCCCTGAACCAGTGGCCGTCTTTAGTTATTTCAATTTATATTGGTGAAATCTTTCGAATATTACCCCTGCTTGAGGAAAGACGACAGTATCCATGGAGTGCATATTGAGAACGGTCAAAAAGGACAAATGCTTGCTTTCTTCTTTGTCCCCCTCACTGCTCACTTAATAACAGTGCGTTCTGTCTTAATTTAAATCTCTCGCTCACTTCCTCTTTGTTATTGTCTGGCTTTTGCCTCTCTTCCTCGCTCATACGTTCTCTCACTCCATTCTTCAGCAGTCTCTTATCGCTCCTGCTTTTCTTGATTCTGTCTCCCTCTCTCTCTCTCATTCAATCTCTTATCCATGCTGATGGATTTCACTGCAGGGGGTCACTCAGGTCTGCTTTTAAAAAGCAGCGTGAGCGAAATGTGTGTCATTTTTCTCCTTAACTGGATCATTTGTATTTATTTACCCCCCTCAGTACTGACACCTGCCTTAACTAGAGAGAACATGAGGGCTATTTAAGGGGGAACCGGCACCCACCCCTTAACCCTATTAACCCCTAAGTGGACCCAAATGATGATAAATAGACAATGTGGCGATTGGGAACTCAATCTGGTGGCAGGCTTGGGTAATCCATACTGTCGATTTAGCTAAAGTATGTGTTGCATGTGTGTGGTGTGGGTCTGTGCATGTTTTTGTGTGTGTGTGTGGGTGAGATAAATACTCAAAACAGACCAAATCGGACCATAAAATGGCTTCTTCCTGTTCTTGTGCAAGTGCTTTTAGTCATAATAGAATGATTACTCCATTAGTAAAGTTATACGACAGCAAACCAAATGGTGTTTTCTATGATAGGGCTGCCTAGCAAGAACAGGGCCAAAGAAAAAACACCTAAAAATCGAGAAAAATCCCATAAAAAAAGATGAGCAGCAACCCCTCCGAATTACCAATTTAGGGTTAGGGTTAGGGTTTTTGTTTATTTGCCTGGTTGCAGTCATTACATATTGTTCCACCCAATGCGGCTTCATCTGTGTGCCCTGGTGTGACAGGTCTAATATGTTAGAGACAGGAAGCCGTGTTCTTAGTACAGCTGGAGTGAAAACTCTAACAATGATAGTCAGAATCCTCCAGGGCCAGTTTTTGCGATCAATAACACTTTTTTTCCAGGGGACAGTTTAATGCTAGCCAGTATTGGAGTGGGCAGTGTCCTCTTGGCCCCCTCTCTGTGATTGTGCCTGCCATCTCCTTTAAGCATCAGGGTATGTGTGTGTGTGTGTGTGTGTGTGTGTGTGTGTGTGTGTGTGTGTGTGTGTGTGTGTGTGTGTGTGTGTGTGTGTGTGTGTGTGTGTCCTGAGTTATAATGTATCTGAAATTATGACAGATGAACGTACATGTTTCCAGATGTGTCTAACACTTTGTTCAACTATTGAAGCATGGTGTATCCTTAAGAGAGATCTATGAATGTCATTTCTGTGCACGGCTCTACATTGTTACAGCAGATGGTAGTCATGGTCAATATATGTTGGTGTGAAAAATGAACTGATACTGTTCCTCGCTCAGTCTATTGGCATAACACATGCATATCGTATGAAAAATCCCAACATCGATCTCAATACATCCCGAGCTTGCAGTCAATATGGTCTTTGAAGAATGTGGTCATGGCCATAAACCCATCTGAATATTCCTCCTCTATGGAAATGTGCTGACTTGTGCAGTGGGAGGCTTGAAAGAAGGGATTGTATTAAATGATATAGGGACACCTTGAGGTGGGAGACAGACAGTGAGAAGGAGTGAGCAGGTAATCTGTTCTGCTTTATTACATGTTAAATGGGACACATTCACCCTCTCATATCATTTCTGCCCCTCCTCTCAACCTCGTTTTCTGTTCTCTCTTAAAGGAAAACTTCATAAAGGGAGTGAGAAGAGTTGTGTTTTTTTGTAAAAGGGCTTCCTCTTCCTCTCTTGCACTACTCCTCTTCACTTTATTATTCTTTCTCCACATACAATTCTTCTCTTTTTCCACATTTTCCTCTCTTCTCTGTCTTTTGTCTCTTAAACATACATGGGATATTTTTGTTTCTTAGATAAAGCATCCCTTCTTTTCCTCTCTCCTCTGTCCTCTCCTATTCTCTCATTTTTTCCCTCCTTTCCTCTCACTGCCTTGAGATTTATGACGCAGAGCTATGAAACTGTAATGTAGATATCTAAACCACCCTCACTCCTCCCTTTCATTCCTCCCTCTATCAGTGGATCAAGGCAATAGGGACTTGGTCGGTCTGTGTGTGTGTGTGAGGTGGGGGGTTGGGGTGAATGAGGTGTTGTTATAGAGACCTTTACTGCTACTGATGGCACGAGGCGAGACCCCTATATGACTGTTTAGATTTACTGTCTCTGGGGTACAGGGGTGTAGCGCATACTCACACACACACACACACACACTCACACACACACACACACATACACACACACACACACACATAAATAATAACCTACTGTATCTGGCTAGATGTCTCTATTTGTTTCAGTTACTCCCACCACGAGTTTTATTAAATATCGCATGGACATCTGGGGTAGGAGGAAGGGAATAAAGGAGAGGAACAAAAGGAAGATATAGAAGGTGAAAAAAGGTGGAGCTAAAAGAGGGAGAATGGGGGGGGGGTTGTGGGATTGGCCGATTTGATTTGATTTGTTCATGTAGAAATCTACTACTCTACCAGTCAAGTTACATTCAAATGAATGGGCAGGTGTGTCCAAACATTTGACTGGTACTCTATACTGTATAATATTTGTCTGTGCATGAGTGTGTCGACTAAGTGTGTGTGTTTATCTGTGTTTAGATGTATTTGAGTACTGTATGATGGACAGACATGAAGCAACATCATCTCTCAGATGATTAAAGTGGAGTCAGGACCTCTAGATTGGGTCCAGAAATTAATCTAAGGGTTCAGGAGGGTTTTTTTTTTTTTTACTGCAGAAGCTTCTCTACTTGTTGATTTAAAAAATACTATATAATTTTACATCCACAAGTCTCTAACATTATTTATTAAATGAGACAATAAGAATAGAACATCTTAATTAATTTGAGCTGTTCACATCTCATGGACTTGCACCCAAATATTAAGGGATATATATATATATATTAGCAATATAATAGGCGTCATTATCAGACGTTGATTCATAAAAGGGGGTTAAAAGCAACAAAGTCTGGGAAGCACTGATTACAAAGAGCACCGTTACATCACAACATGTTGTCTTCCACTGATAATGCACTAAAACAACAACATTCAGTGAGGAAACTTGACATGAAAAAATATCAAATTTTTATCATTTCCTGTAAATCTTTTAGCAGCAGTAAAATATTTTGGGAATGTCACACAGCGTCCCTGTTTATGAATGCCTTACTACTCAGGTTACATGGGAACTGGATGATTCATAGTTGTTTTCGACTATATTTAGAATTATACTCACTCAGTGATTCCCATAGTGGAGGAATCTACTGTGTATCCACTTGGCAGCATTTTACTCTTCATACTTCCATCTATCTTGCTATGAATATAACATGAACAATCTAATGTTTGTCTGGTTTGGTGCTTGTAAAATGCTTTGATACACAGTAGCTATGTAGTGAGGCATTGTTGGTGCAAATTGTAATTAAATACAAGCAGCAAGATCCCCTCCAGCTTGCCTAAAACTGGGTACAAATCTTGAGTTCATCATTTCAATAGCAGTTTATGTTATTAAGCCGAGAAATGTGGGTGGATTTCATACATAAAAGGTAAAAAAAAAAAAAAAAAGAAGGTATATGCTTTCCTCGTGATATGACATGTCTATCGTTCTTAAGTCTGCTCACCCTGCCGCACTACAGCAGTCATACTGTTGTAAATGACACCAGGGCACCTAATGTAAAACCAAGGAGGAGGGAGGGTTGCAGTCGTCCGGTAAAAGCTCCGTGTGGTTTGCGGCGGGAACTTAATGTTAATCTTAATGATAGATGATATAGGATGCAGCGTGCCGCCACAGAGTGTGTGTGACAGTGTTATTGTCTCCATGATTAACTAAACCACTGTCTCAGCCCCTTCCCCACAGAGAGAACCAGAGTGCAAGCGAAAATAGAAGTACCACTGTCTTGTTCCTCATCAAGAAAGGCTCTTCATTTCTATCCAACCCCCCCCCCCTATCCTAACTCCCTTCCTCTGTCCTCCTTTCTCCCTCACTCAGAGGCCATTACTGGTGATAAACACTGTGGTTTGTATCAGCAGGATGCACCTGGCATTAACGTGAACGCTTAAGAAAGTAATTAGTGGGTGTATGTGGCTCCTCTCGTCCCTGTAGATGCCCATAGGCGGTGTAATAAACGAGCGTCAGGATCCATAGGAATAGGACTGTAGCGATTTCTGCTCGTGCCGCTGTCATCGTTCAATACCCTGACGCAGAGCAATGGCCTTGTCATGCCTCCAAGCAAATGACTGAATTTCTCCCCAATGGATTCACAAGCCCAATTCTCCACACCCAGCAGCATAATGTTCCAGTCCGTGCTCAAAGTTGTGAATGTCATGATTCATTTTGAAAAGCCAGACCTACCGTGGAACCAACCAGCCAGCGTTTGCATGTTCATATGTTTGAAATTTAAATGATTTAACTTCTGCTTCTGGAGGGGAATGAGTAGGACTCTCCACATTACTCTGCCTGTTTGTGGCCTCTTCAGTAAAGGAGGTTGTTTAGAATGTGTCAAATATATTGTGTAAACTGAACCCTGTTTTATTTGTTGAAATATCGCTCACCAGCTTTACCTTTAGCCTCTAAAAGCCTCTTGCCCTGTTTGGACACTGTGCATTGCACTGGGGAGTGACTATTTAAGTGTGCTCATTATTCACTGGTGTTGAAGTGCCGTTTATATTGTCACAAATTGTCACTGACCTACACTGTAGAGGACTATAGATTTTTCCGGCATCCCTAACAAATATGACCATGTGGTGAGGCACATATGTAAACATCTTCACTGCACCAGCTTCCTACTGCATTGCACCCTGGGTAATGACCCGTGCCGCCAATCCCCCGCTTTGTATCCAACAGGGGGGTAATTTCTCACTCCAGGGGGCAAATCAAACATCTGATTCTGACTACAGGGGCTCGGCTTCACCACCAATATTCCTTTGAGATCTCCAGACTTGCTGACGGGCAAAACCTCTTTTCTCTTTCACACACATGCAGGGCGTGTTTAGTGAGGCAGATGGAGTATCCTGAGCACTGGTGTGAACAAAACGATGACACCACCATTAGCATAATAGCCCTACCATGTGCATATGTCGTCGTTATGGATTTTTATGGGGTATGTGAGGAGACAGACAAAAGCAGTTAATACCAGGCCAGACACTAGCGCTGGTGGTACATCTCTGTGCTTAGACTGGCTTAAGGAGCCAACTCTTGCGCACTGTACATCTAATAAAAGAGTTCCATTTAAAAGCACTGAAGTTTAGAGTAACATCTACAAGTATCAGTACCTGGATCATAACCGCTAAGACCCTTAAAGCTGCAGCAGACCTCAAGGACAGATTTGAGTGCTAAGCTAGTGATGTGTAGCCCATAACCAGGCATACAGCATCCCCACTACACAACAGCATCCTCTTTCTGGATGCTAAAAGATTGAAATTGCCATTTAATTCACTCCAAGGTGACAGCTACCCAGGATGTAAATGGTTGACACTGTCAAGCATTTACAAGGATTCATTCATAATCAATGGTTGAATTCACTGGCATCCAGTAGGGTGATCAATACTCTCTCATTGAAAGGGCCTTTGAAAGGGTTTTTACCTGTAAGACACAAGAACAGGGACTCATTTACCAGGAAGGTATACTCAGCATACCAGTAATTATAACCTCATCATCATTATCATCATCATATTGTAACAAGGAAGGCTTATTGCTCATCTAGATTAAACTGAAACCCTTTTCTTGTTTTTTCTCTGCATTACTCATTTATGTGCAGGGTTTGGTTCCCTCACATACAGTCCCACGGCACCGATGGAGCTCCCTTTTTCAGGGGAAGAAGCCATTTATGGAAGCTTTATTTGACACCTGGTATTGTCCCTTTTTGGAAAACCCTCTGTCAATATGTCGTAATGCTCACTTCTCACTTCGGCATGGCCATCACAGCAGGCTGTGTAGGCCGGATTGACTTCTCCCAACAGATACAGTAATGCTGATTCTTCCTTCAAGTGTTGTGGACTGGAATGACAGTGGAAGTAAAAAAATAAAAGGGGGGGCGGGTACACACCACAGACAGCTCAGGGGACCGCATGGGCTCTCTTGAGATAACAATGATCATCGATAGGATAATTTCCACGGACCATATTTTTATTCCTCTTGTTATTCTTGATTGTATATATATATATATATATATATATATATATATATATATATATATATATATATATATATATATATATATGCCATTTTGTCTCCCTCCACCTTTGATTCCTTTTGCCACTACTTCCACCTCACATTTATCTATCATTCCATTTTTAATATTACTACTTCTTTCTCCTGTCCCAACCTCCCCTCCTCTTTCACACCATATCTTTCCCTATTTTCACACTACTTCTCTCCCCTTCTCACCCCGGCAGGCGGTATGAGATGTATCCTGTGTGTGCAGACCTGCAGGGCCAGATCCTGGCATGCTACAAAGAGAACACTGGGAAAACCCTCAACTGCTCCAACATAGCTGCCCGTTACTTACAGTGTGTCAACAACAACAAACAGGTGCGTATTTTTGTCTTTTATAACTTGTCATATGTTACATGTATTACACTTCATTCATAAAGTGTAGATTTTTCATATTAGGTTGTATGTTTACCTCATGCTTGTTAAGTGAAATGAGTGAGAATTTCATAGTGTGCTCTTTTTCGTGAGCTTATATTCCCCAATATAACACACTTTTTTCCTCTGAAAAGAATGACAAGTATGTGCATGCACCTTCATGGACAGACGATATGTAAGTTGCAGCATTTACTCCTCCTGTAGGGTAGTTTTCAGTTGAAACAATGTATGTATGACAAAGTAGCTCCCTGTGTGTGTGTGATAGCTACAGCATATATCACTTGTCTTGTAGATGTGTATGGTAGCTGCAATAGAGCTTTTTTTTAAATGTCTAAATGAATTAACACACACATACACATACACACGTGCATCCATTTACATGCGCCGGCTTCTTGCTTTTAGACAGGAGAATATAATTTCCACCCGGCTACTGGCGCCTGAATAAAGCTCACTCTAAATAGCCAGTTTAAACCTTACGGTCTATTTCCATAATACCTGCTGACACAGGCGTTCCCCCGACTGTCTGTGTGTGTGTTTTAATGTAATAAGACCGAGGGAGTAGCCTCTGCTAGTTGGATACCTTTGTCCTCTCCGCCGCTCTCTCCTTTCATTGCCAAGTGCAAATGTTTTTCCGCCCTCTGTCTCCCACGGTCACACGCTGTACAGTAATAGTAATGTCACTCAGGTTGATATTAACTTGATTCCCCGTCTCTCACTTGGCAATATATAACATCCATTGGCCCCAAAAAGGCTCAATTTACATTCATAGAGCTTTTTTATTAGATTTCTTTTTGCAATTGCATTGTTTTTTCCGGAAATTAGGAAAACAAGAGTTTTGAATCTCTCGCTCTCTCTCGTAGGTATTAGATCTAAAAGTCAGATGCAGGCAGATTTTTAAGCTATACATCATGTAAATTGCACTATGTTTTATTCATCGAGGGTGTGTGTGTGTGTACATTTTAAAAGGAGCTACCTGTAGCCTCGTCAAGATTCAGCAAGGGTACGTTCACAGTCCGGATGCTGTTATGATCTTGTAAATTGTTTGGAAGCAAACCTGAGACGATATGGTAATCCGCTTGTGTTTATCACCCTGCGGCAATCACAGCACACTCCTGTTCGTCTGTGCTTATCTGTCTAAGACTTGCTTTTAAAGTCATTAGGTGCAAAAGAAACAGTTCCATGATAAGGCTTTAAAGGAATAATATGCAAAATTACACAGCAAACAAAATAGGGGGAAAGGAATGAAGTAGAATTGATATGAGCTGATGCAGCCTTGTGATTAGGATGTTTATACAGCTTTATCAGAGCCGAGCAGGAAGCTGCACAGAGAACAAATGTTAAAGGACATGACTTTGACCTCTGGGGGTCAGATAATCCAAGCGTACCCTCTAACAGCCTTCTCTCATCTCTTTGCCCTCTCTGTCAAAGACACTTGATAGCATAGCTTAGACAATTTTCAAACAGCAAAATCTTTTCCCCAGTCTCCATCCTTCCCCTTCAAATCTCACAACATTCCACTAAAAACTGCGGCACCGTGGGTTTAGATAGGATTGTCCAAGATGCCATCTCACTGAGGATAAAAAAAAAAAAATTCCCCAAATCTCAGTTTTACAATATTGACCCCTCATCTGGAGTCAGCCGGGACAGAGACGTTGTCAGATGCTGGGCCTTTGTCACTGATAATTAGCGCTCTTATCGCCTCAGTCAGCGATAACATTTAGACCTGCTTTCACTCTCTTTTGTGCCCTCTCTGCCCCACCACCATCCCTACTTCACTCGCTCCATCCACCATCCCTTCATCCCTCGTCACATTTCTAATGCATTCAGCACTTAAACAGGTCCAGATAGCAAACTGTGAGGAAGAGGCAGTCGAAGGACAGATAAAGTCCCTCTTTCTCTCCCCCTCTCCCTCAATGAATAAGAGTTTATCATGGAGGCTGATCTCTCCATCCGCTGCTTGCCTCCTCATTCCATATTCTCGCCGCATGACCGCCTCTTGCTCCCTATCTTTTCCTTCTCCACTTCATTTTTTAGACTGACCCTTCCATCTCCCTTTTTACTCTCAAAGGGCCGAGCTAGATCCCTGTTTGTGGTTTCAGAGAGTGTTGCGTGTCAAAATGAAAAAGAACTGCCTCAACATCATCTTTAATATAGACAACATCAAAGTCATTTTAATGATTTTATCCATCATTCCAACATTCGATAGATGTCAGTAAATCTTGACTCAGTATATACTGTTGCTTGTGATTAAAAATATGTTCATATTCAAGGATAATTCCATTTTATTACAATTACAGTGTTAATTTCATAGCTCTGGTTATCAAGTGTGTTAATTAATAATTGATCCATTACTTGCACTGCTCTTTAACTTTCATTCACAAATCTTATTATCTCAAGTCTTATTCTATTTTAGCTTTAATTTTTTATTCTTTTAGCAATTTAATAACTATTTTAATTTAATTTAAATGTCCCTTTATAATGTGTCATTTTTGCTCTTTGCCTTAATGCTTTTCATGTTTAATGTAAAGCACTTTGAATTGCATTGTAGTTGAAATGTGCTAAACAAATAAACTTAGCCCTCCTTGCCTAATAACATTGTACTTGCCATATAATTGCATCTCTTCGGTTCATGAAACACGAAACAAGAGAGCCACACTAGTTTGTAGAGGAGAAAATGAAGGTGTGAAATAAGTACATTGTTTTGGAAACATACATATAATATAAATACATGAATAAATGATAAATACATATTCACCACAGTTCACAAACTAATTTGACCCGCTGTATTTGCAGTTTTTCCTTTGCAAAAGGGGGATTTTTACTGATATTTCAGATGTGCTCACTTTTTGTTTTTACCTCCAAATAATGTTGTTTTTCTAGCTGAACTGCTGGCTGGTTTCCAACCTGTCTGATCGTCTCATGTTTTTCAGGGATGCACCTATCCAACTTTTTCTCTCCTGAGTCTGATACCTTCACTCAGGCAGAGTACTCATCCAATACCAGTGCTTGCTTTTTACCTAATTTAAAGTCTGAATGTAGTACCTCACTCTGTCGGGCCCATTGGAATTATTTCTGTGAAAGGTAACATAAGGCCAGGGATTATTAAAACCTGAACTGGGAGTCTGCCACGACTGAATTGATACAACTCATAGCATAAAAACTACATTTTTGACAAGAAACAGTTTTTAATAACGATCAGTCATGTCATTGCAGATACCGAAGCTGCTTAATGAGGTTATTATCCACACAGGTACCGATCCGTATCAGTATCATATTCACTGTATGTTCAGTGCATCCCTAATGCGTTTTCCATGTCATAATTTGTTTTGTAGTGATGCTGCTATGTTTCCAGATATCAGCAATCACTTTGGTGTTGTAGGTTTGATGTTACCATGACCAAACGACGAATCCGGGTTGTAGGTGGATGTAGCCAAGTCGCCATTACTATGGTGGCAGCTGACATGTAAATCTGCACTGAATTTTATGTCAAGGATCTCACTGTGATGCTTGTGCCAAGAAATATGTCCAAGAAAACCCATAAAAGCAGTTATTGTTGTTATTATTATTTATATTGTTGGAAACATAGTCATCATATGCCATTAAAATACAGGTTCTAATCTACTAAATTTAACTTTTCAGAGAAATTTAGTCCGACGGCTCTTTACTGTGCTGTGAGCTACACTGTTCTTATCAGCTGGACATTTTAGAAAAGTAAAAAGTCGCAAGCCTCTGCTCCAAAATCACCATTAAATCTTCATCTTTCAGTCGCATTCTGACTGACCAGATACCGCTAAAGACAGAATGAGCTGTCTCCTAGGGGCTGAAGGCAAGGTGCCACCCCACTGATCTCTTGTTAGTTACATACTACAGCACGCTGCCTAGCTGAAATGTTACTTTTACAGTATTTCTGTTTTTTTATTAGCTTTTAATCCGATGAAAATGAAAGAAATTCCTGCTGCAATTCCTGCTCGGTTAAATTAGCTACTCCACACAGCACTTTTAACATCCAGACTGTGGAGGTTGGACAGAAGAGGTAGGTTAATGGGTTTAAGTCAGTGAATAACTTCCACATTTACACAAACTACGGTAACTGCCGACCGTTATTAACCCAAACATCTCTGCTTCCACTGGTGGTGTAAATGTGTTCACTTCCACTCTGCCACTGCAGTAATGGCGCTGGATTCATCTATAGAAATGATGTCCAGAACTACAAAAACCAGACTCACGTTATAATAAACTGGCATTATCCTTGAAGTGATTTCTTTAAGTCAGCTCTTTGTCCTTAACTGGTTTTACCGGGTAGTAGGCTTATTGCAACCAGTTTTGTCAATAATGGTTTTCCAGGCTTCTTTTGGAGAAATGAAATGTAACTGACATGGACTTATCTAATCCTACACGCCATTATTAAGTTGGTGCTTATGGAGGATATTTTTCTTTCTTCCTTTCTGTCTACCTTATTCCCTTACTTACAGTATGTCCCTAGCTTCTTCTTTTTTTCTCTTTCATCCCTCTCCACTCTGGCAGTTTTCATCCAGTGGCATCAGCTGCAATAGGCTGGTTCAAATGGTTATTGACAGGGAGTGCTGGGGATTTGTGGCTGTCTTTATCGCTAACACGGAATCCGTTGCCCTCGGGTCCTTTCTCTACTTCTCAAACTTACTCCATCCTCTTCCCTTTTATTGCACTCCCAGTCCTTGTTCTTTCTGTCTTGTCTGTCCTTTGTGACATAATATCCATCTATATTTGTCTATTTTAATTTTTTTCATTTGCCTCTATCTCTCTAATGCACTTTCCTCTCTGTTTTTCGTCTGCAGAACAAGTTGAGGACCGGGGGTTAAGGAAGAGAGAAAAAGAAAGAAGCAGCAATAAAGAGTTTATTGTGTGGGATTACTGATTATTGACCGACTGACAGACCAAACCGGAGAAGAAGAAGAAGAGAGGAATGAGTCAGCACCAAGACACACCCTTAAAACCCTGTGTAGTGGAGAACCAAACCAAACCTGACTAGAGGCACCCGAGCACAGCACCCTGAGAGAGAAACAGACACCTCTTCCCTCCCTCAAAACCTCGTGCAGTGGAGAACCAAACCAAACCTGACTGGAAGCACCTGAACACAGCACCCTGAAAGAGAAACACACCTTTTCCCTTCAGCTCTTATCTCTTGTCCTACCTCTTTTACCCTTCGACTGTCTCTCCTGTGAGTATAGCACGGAGGCAGTGACACTGTCTACTATTTTGGAGACACAGCAAGGACCATCAGGTCAACCAAGCACGTGTAAGCCTGGCCCGCTTCAAGGGGAAAGTAAAGATGAACCGGAACAACCACAAGGAAGCTAGCCACTTCTGTTACAAGCCACTCCTGGACTCCTCCCATCCACCCTCACTTCAATACCCTTAGGGAAATAAGTCTATTTTTATTAATAGCAGTCAATCCTATTTTGATTTCCATGATCCATTGCTTTCTATGCACTATCCTGTTCAGATACACATGTTCACATCTGATTCTGTGTTATGCTACGTGTGTTCTGTTATGTTAGTAATGTAACTCTCTGCGTGTTGAGTATTCATCCAGACCATCACTTCTGACAATGTCTGATCACAGGAAATAAAAGATGAAACGATGCAGGAACTGTTGTTGAACTTTTCTCCATAAATATTCAGCAGTCTCTGTCTCTCGAGTGCAACTGTGTGTATTTTATGTTAATTACAGTGAGCGTTGTGCATCTTTGATGGATACGCAGCCCTCGTGTTGTCACGACGACATTTTGCCAAACGGAGTGAATGAGCCCAGGAGAGGGAGAGTGAAGCGCAGAAGAAATATTCATCCCAGATGTTCTGGCTCATAATCTATATTTCTCTCTGTTTCGCTATCTGTCTGACTTCCTTTATATAGCTCTGTTACGTGAATCCTCTGTGCCCTCAGCTCAATGTAAGTGTAAGGATTCTCTCTCAGTCTCTACCTCTTCCTTATCCCCTCATTGTCTCTCTTTTCCTTTTACTGATCTACTTCTTTCTCTCCCTTCCTCTCTTCTTTCTTTCTGGAGTGTGTTTCTTCTCTGCTCAGTCTCCCAGGCTAATGTTGCCTTGGAGGAGACAGCTTCTCCACGCTGTCTGCACTCCGCCAGACTCTCTGGCTTGGGTTTAACTGAATAGACAGACACTTTTATGTGTGTTTGGTTTGACAGTGTGTGGGTGGGGTAGTGCTTCAGCCGTCCATGCACTCTTTATAGAGGCAGCAACAGTGTGTGTACATCGGATCCCCACATCTGAGTGCGAGGGACAGCGTCTGGGTTTGATGTGGAGGCAGGTGATTACAGAGGGGACGTTATCTTAATTCCAAATCAGAAGAAGAAAGCGTGTGCGTGATGGACAGAATGAGCGAGAGAGGCAGGGTGTGTGTGTGCGTGCAAGCATGTGATTCATTGTGACTAATCCCCCCCGCTGTCTGTCAGTCAGCTGTCCTTTTGCTTTTTGACTTTTGAGTCTCAAAGGGGTTAGGGGTTGGCTTCTATTATACTGAGGTTGTGGGTGTGTGTGTGTTGGAGGGGGTTTTTCTAAAGGTTGGGGATAATGGGTATTGGAGTTCATGGCAGGTGTTTCTCCACGGAGCAGACTAAGCCCAATTTTTTCTCTTTTCTGCCCACTTGTTTTTCTCCCGATGCCTCTGACACAAGCTGCTCGACTCCACTATCTGACCCGGTACCTCCAAGCCAAGATAAGTGATTTAACGGTGTATTCTGTCTGTAATGAGATTATATCCCCTCTAATATAATTAAAGGATAATTAGAGAATCATGAGATCTATACATGGGGCTTACCTTTTCCTTATTAAAGGCATCCACCACGACCTTAACCTTTTTAGCTTGCAAGCCTGCTCTGAAACATACTCCATACTTCACAATAGCTTGTCTAAATGGAGTTTCTGGTGTTCTTTCCTCCTCTAAAGTCAGAATAAAGCAGCATTTTTACAGCATCATGCCTTTTTAGTTTGATATATTTCCTGTGAAACGCTAAATCAGGGCAGGACAATGCAGATTTGGCATAATTCAAAATGTATGTGTTGCTATATTAAGTGGAGTTTCTATCCACACCTGGTATACACAGTGAAGCCACTGTTAAAATCTACTGTTTATCAGATGGTAGAAGTAATGAGGTTTTGATTAAGGGGGAAGATATTTGGGCAGATAGAGACAGAAAATACTTTTTAACATTTCAGTGTGACTTCAACAAGTGAAGCTGAGATGTCCTTGAGCACTGAGCTGCTCCTAAATACTGAAGAGAAGCTGCAGAGTGCCAATAGGCAGAGTTCAAATTGTGGTCTTGAGGGATCCCCTAGGCCGTTGCTACAGGGTGGAGAATTAGAAAGGAGAAGTGTTGCAAAGAAAAGCTGAAATACAGTAAAAGGTATCTCGGGAGAAGGTGAATCAAAAAATTTGCATTCATTTAATACTTTTTATAGAATGGTCACAGGCAGATAAAAACATCAGGTTACAAAATGAACTGATGCAAAACACAAATCTTATTCCAGGGTATCTGAGCAGTCATGCTGATGTCATTAATGGGACATACAGCATTTGGGATTATTTTATTTCAATAAATAGTGAAAAGAAATAATGAAATGATGACATTTTCCACCACATTTGTCACACTTTCTGTAACAACTACAGTTAGATAAATTATTAGTTGATATTTTTTTTTAGCAAACCTGCTACAATGTGCTGCAGCACAACGTTGAACACAGTGCAGGTGTGAAAAATAGCTTTATATATATTAGCACCAAGATAGTTAGTTAGATACCTAGTAACTTTAATGATTTGCCTGCGATGGTTGTTAGGATATACAGTATGTAACTGCACTGGAGACGCTTCCCCTTTTTTTCTGTTTCAAGCTTGATTTAATTTATTCATCACTTTAGTCATAGCACTGTATTTACTCTCCCAAACCTTATATTTCTTGATCATCTGTGCTGAAAACTTACTGTATGATAAGTCATTTAGTTGGTTAGATACATGCATCTGTAAGGTGGGGGTTTCAAGTGTCAGAATGATCGGGGACAGGTCTGACTTTCATTAGCCACTGATGTGACACATCTGGGAAACGCCTGGAGAGCAGTGGGCACTTTATCCCAAATTTCTATCCACAAAAAGTGCTGAATTACCTGTATTGAGAGAGGAGAGGTGTGGCATAAGTCAGTAAAGGCCTACCAGCTGGAGCAGCTACCATCATCACCAGCCTCATAATAACAAATCACATGGATGACACAGGGATAGGTGAAGAAAACCGAATGCAGTCACAACAAACTAACATCCTTGCATCAAATTTCCGACACATGGTGCTATGTTTTCAAATTTCCTGCAATAATATTTTGTATAACAGGAGACCCAGAAACTACATGTATGGAGGAAGAAAATATGGGGAAATATTGAATCAGATTGTTGGCCTCCATCCCAAGAAAAAAATCATAATCGATCAAACTGCTTCCCCTCAATGGGAAAGGGAGTGCGGTTGACATCCTAACATAATCTCATTAATGTATGGTATCAGCGTCTCAGTGGCTACTACAAACTATAAAAAGTTTGTAACATTATTAACGTCTCTGCTACTTACTCACTGTTCACCACAGAACGTGCATAATGCCTCAATGGGTAATAAAAATTCATGACTTAAATAAATGCAGATACACTCATGAAAATGAGTCACAGCAAAGCACAATCCCAAAATAGAATCCTTACACCTCGGAGTAATCACACATATGAATGAGAGTAAAGATATTTCATGAACTTTCAACCACCCTGGATAACCTGGGAGTGGGGAGGAGGGGGTGGGGGTGGGGGTGCACAGACAGAATCAAACTCACTCTGTGTAATTGTGCTAATCTTGAGAAATAGTAGCTACTTCTAAGTCAGCTGTAAATTAAAGCTTTAAATCTATGCCAGGCATGCTCCTGGTTCCCAATACATGCATTTTTTTTTCTTCCTGACTTATCCTCGCAATTTCGGCACACTCTGGCATGATTTCAAAATATCTGCACCAAATTGTCAATTACGACTTTCCCTTCTAGCCGGTTGAAAGCCTCTGTGGAAATAAAATGTTCTGTGATGCTTATAATTATTTCATGCTATTCATTCTGTTCATTATAACTTCCTCATGTTGTACCCTTAATGTACTCCAAGACACTCTGCACCTCTACTCACACTGTCTGTGATTTATGTTAACTTCTGTCAGTGTGGCTTTCAAGTAGTTCTCTTCAAGTGCTCTTGTACCATCCATCTATGCATGAACAGTGGAACTGTCGATATATCTCTGCATCACTGTCACCAGTTAGTTTCTGTATTGGACTGTACAAAGCTGCAATATCATTTTGATGTTTTTATGATATTTCAACCCTGCATCAACTCTGCTCTCTGAAGAAGCTGACTTAGAAAAAATAATACCAGAATGTGTCTGGAATACAAAGACAACATCCTCCACCATGATAACTAATCACATTTGATTTAATGACCTTCTCTGAAGAAAAAATAGCTTCTCCCCTTTTAAAGTTTTCCCCACGCTCCCTCAGCTCTTATCCGTCTGTGCCTCTCTTTGTGCCTTTCAGTGTCTCTCCACACAGTGTTTGCATTTTCTCCCTTTTTTGTTCTTTTGTTCCATCTCACTCTCCCTCTGCTGTTTTTCCTTACTTTTTCCACACTTCTTTCTTTCTTTCACTCTGCCTAACTCATCAATGATACCAAAGAATAGGCCGGCAGCCTGAGGGGCGGATCTGTTGGCGGTGATTGGCTCTCCTTGCTTGCCAATGAGGTGTGAAGCGTCTGCCACGCTGCTGTAACTCTTCTCTGAGGGCCACCCTTGCTGTCTTCTTGCACGTTCCACACACACACACACACACACACACACACACACACACACACACACACACACACACACACACACACACACACATAATATGCCTCAAATAGATACAAGTGCTGGACAAATGCATTCACGTACACAAATTAAAAACAAAACAGAACACAATACCAAAAAATGTGGTTATGATTATGTCTCGGCAAGGACACCCCGTTCCATTTGGACCCCAGTAAGAGCAAAGACAAACATTCACACACACACACACACACACACACACACACACACACACACACACACACACACACACACACACACACACACACACACACACACAAGAAATGTTCTCCGGTGCCAGCGATGCCAGTGGGGCCTGCAGATGAGAGTAGACTGTCATACACTTCATTCTAGTAATGGGCAGGCAGATGGCAGGCTGCTCTGTAGCCTCTGCTTAGGCTGATGGCTCTATTCATCAGACTGCTACACCCTCCCTGCAGCCCTGCACCAGACTACAATTTATAGAGCTCTCTCTCTCACTCACACTCCCCTTTGCTATTCTCTCTTGCTCTTAATTATTTGTTCTTTTTTGTTTTAGTCTGCACCTCTTCTCCTATTCTCTCTGACTTTCTTTCCTAGTGTCTGTCTGTTTGGCACCATTAAAGCCCGTTTCATTCCAGCTAGAACTTCTGCTGCTGGGGGAGTGAGTTATTGGCTCACAGTTTGAAAGCTCTGCTACCTTCCCATCTTTTAAAAAAAAAGTTTTTATTTGGCATACTGAAGTTTTGGTCATGCAAATACTAAATGGAGGCAGAGAACATCTTATTCGACTCAAACTTTAATGATTTCTGTAATGAGCCAACTCCGTATGAAAAACAAGGAAGTCTTAAAGCAATTGTGCAATATTGTGGGAAATATCCTTATTTGCTGTCTTGCCCAGGCTTGCATGAAAAGATCGATGCCACGCTCATATCCGTTTGCTAAATGTGAAGCAACAGCCAGCAGCCAGTTAGCTTAGCATAAAGACTGGAAACAGGTGGAAACAGCTATCCTGGCTTCTCTAAAACTCTGTTTCTTTCCCAGGAGCAGTCACTGTCTGTAGTTTTCGCTAACTGCCTGACAACCTCTTGACAATAATAAAACTTCAAGAAGTAAATGCCCCAGACCAAGAAATAGTCTAGCACGTAGGTTAATCTCCCATAAAACTGCAATTTGGTGTTTTTTAACTTCAGTTTTGGTACAGATTAAACACAGAAGATTGAAAGTGTTAATTAGTAAGCTTTAGAGGTGCTGAGGCTTCTTAGCTTTGGAAAGAACCAGGCTAGCTATTTCTTCTTTTTTCCAGTTTTTGTGCTAAGCTAAGCTTATTTCCCAAAATGTAGATCTATATGAAAGACATAAATGATTACTTCCCCTGTTTTTAATTATATATGTCTATAGTAGCCAATGGATGGAGGGTTAACAGTGAGCTAACAGCTAAGTAACTATAAGCTAGGTCTGAGCTACTTGGGATGAAAATGCAGAAATGGAAAGAAGCTAAATGATATCCACCGACCACCGCCTTTGTTGTCTAACTACTTGGGCCTAACAATTAAATATGATATCACATTTATTATATTTATCAAATAAAAAATCCTAACAGATTACATAACTAAGTCTATGTGCTTCTCTTTACTAGACAGAGGTTAGTTTGACCCTGCAACAGCTTTTAAAAATTGCTTACAGTCATGTTATGAGGACAGAAAGTACATCATGTCAGTTCAATTAGCTTTAATTATGTATAAATCACTGGCTTGCTGCCCTGGTGTGGAAAAGCTACATAGATAAAGAACTATCTGTTCTATAAATGATAGAATAAGAGCAGAGAAGAGGAAGAGAGAGGAAGATAAAAGATGATGTGAAGGAAAGAATGTTACAAATACATGGTTGATATCTATCTTAAAAGCTGTTTGAGAGATTTGGCATCAGCTGTTTGGCGTTGCGATGGATGGCTGTACAGCATATGTGTGGCTGTGTGTGTGTGTGTGTGTGTGTGAGAGAGTTTGGCTTTGACTCTCAGTTTCCCTCCAGAGATAAAGTAATGAGGCCCTGAGCTGCTGTGCTGAAGAGACGACAGGACAGCCAGGGGAGGACTATCTTGATGGCCAGGAACACACACACACACAAACACACACACACACACACACACACACACACACACACACACACACACACACACACACACACACACACACACACACACACACACACACACACACACGGTCACAAACTTGAAGCAATCAAACATTGTGTTCATGTAAAAGTTCACTTGTGGAAACTGACTATTTTAAACTTTGCATATATTATTACAACAGGTCAATTTGATTTGATGGTAATGATGATTATGGATTTTTCTCTCAGGTCTAGCAACTAATTGTATTTTTGAGAAACTTTTAATATTAAAATATATGCTTATACTTTCAGAGACGTCCTAACTATATGTCAATTTCAAATCCAATAGTTTTTAATGTTGTGTGAAGATTTCACTACACTGAAGTACAATAACATCACATATGGCACCATAAATGCTCTTTTGTCTTTTCTAGTTTTGTGGACAGAAAGTAACAGATTGCAGGTTTTGTCTGTGTTCTTGAGAATGGCAATACTTCCCATATTGCAGCAATTTTTTCACTTGTTGTTTTCCTGACTGAACAGCTGCAAAACTGGCTTGCTGGGAGGCTGAAGTCAGAAAAAGAGTAAGACAGAAGCTTGGTAATGAGGAAAAACTCCATCGTTGACAAAGAAAACTTTGTGTTTGTGCCTGTTTGACTATTTATTCTTTTACATACTTTTGCACCAAGGACACTTTCCATTTTTTCCTCTGGTACATTTTAAAATTAGATTCATGTTTTTTTAATATTGTGGTCCATTTCAACCACAAAAAAGGCAACCAGAGGAAGTCAAAGCCTGTTTTTATGTGATTCTACTGAGTCATGGTGATTTGCTCAGTTCTGTATTAGTAGAGTACGATGGAACTGGAAAATTGGTTGGTAGTAGATGTGTGTAAAATCAACATACATAGAGGTGACAAATATAAGGCATGAGGGGTTACTGAATGGTTTGATGAGTTCCTTACAACCCTTACATTTAGTCAAGGACACGTCTTACTAGAAATGATGCTTTCCCCCCATTCCCCTCTGTAGTGAACTGCATGTAACCACCCCAATATAAAGGACCACTCATTGGACCGAAGACATTGTATTGGTTCTGCAATGCAGGGTTTATTTTTTTTTTTTATAACTCTCTAAGTGTTTCCACCCAGTTTTAACAACAAAACCTCACTGTGAGTCTACCAGATGTGAACCCACTTGAACACCAATGGGGTATTTTGGACATATGGAAGTATCTTTTGGAAGAACAGTGATTTTCAGAAATTTGGACAATCTATAACAAAAAGCATTCTCAAACTTTGCTGAGAATCGGAGCGCCTTGGTAGCCGAGTGGTTACTGCGAATGTAATGGTAGCGTCCTTGGTTTGATTCCAGCAAGGGACTTTTGCTGAAAGTCATTCCCCACTCTCTATTCCTGTTTCCTGCCGGTCTCAATGCCATGTACTCTCAAATAAAGGCAAAAATAAATCTTTAAAAAAAAAAAAAACTTAGCTGAGAAACTAGTTTTGTTTAGTTGTGTCCCTCCATATATATTCATAATAAAAAATAACCTGATGGGTATGACTGTTTTTGAATATTAAAAATAATCTTAGGTAATAAAAGGATAACTTTTTCAGTATATAGCAAAATCTCTTCAGTTGACAATCTGTATCACCTCATGGTAGCCTATTGTCCAACCCTGCATCATAGTACTGACTAAATTAAATTTCACTATGGTATTACAATGTTACATGTTTTGTAAACAGCCCCCCAGATAGTGTCAAAGGTAAGAAAAGCACTTGCTGCTACCATAAAGTCTAAAATAAATCAGTGAATGCAGACTGAAAAGACTAACCAAGATATCCAGGATGCAGTAAGATATTCACATGTGAAGGTTTGATACTCCCTACAAGTTAGAGAAGCATATGACTGTGCCATAAGCCAGTGGCTACTAAACCTGTTACATGGCCCCGCATAAGCTTATCCATCCGTGACCTGCGAGAAGCCAGTTTAGACTAATCCCCACAACTGTAAAAAATGTTTTCTCACCCTTCAGAAGAGGATTTAAATTACTTTACACTTACAATTTGTGCTGTGGCTTGCCTCGCGATGCGGTGTGCAGCTGGTGCTTGGAGTATTTCTGCTGTTAATTTTGTCCACAAGCCCCTACACTTGGGTAACTCAAGCCCATTTATATACATATAGTGTGCCCCTATTGTCCCCTCTGATCAGAACTGCACATGCAGACGCTGAAATGTTATTTTATAGTAGCCTTCCTATTGTCATGTGAGATGCTTCAGTACATAAACGTGTTGTTGGGGTTAAACACATACACATACACGCTCTTGTACAGACAGAAGAGGAACACAGAGACACACATAGTAATTTATTATTTACAGTATGGCTCCAGCTCATGCACATGCACACTCTCACATTGTAGACAGAGGACTGGAGGGCAAAACAAGAGATATTGCACATTAAAAAACACACATACACTGGAGCATGCTTTATGTCCACGACCTCATTGCCCCCCCCAACAGTTGTTTGAGGTGCCTTGAGGCATTCACAACACAGGCACACACTCCAACATGATTATCTCCATTTGATTTCTGTGACTGGGTCATATTGGTATGAGTGAGATCATGCAGCCATCATCAGCAATGCACACAAACATCTCTGTATAACCCACGGGACACTAACATACAGTCAACACCCGATCCATCTGGTTGACTTTTGTAATTTGGCAGTGAGCTTAGGTGCCTTATCGATTGTGTGTGTGTGCATCCATGTGTTTCCATTAGGTGGAATGGCAAAAGAAATTTCAAGACAGTTTCGAAATGCAACATTTAATGCTGTGATTAAATATAGATGAATGTTCCTTTTTTTTCAATTCAAAAATAAAATTTCATGTTGACTCTCTATTACCTCATCATTCAGAACTGGCTCTATTCACATTTCTGTCCCACCTCTTTAACTTTGAAAGGCTTGTATTGATGCTCAATAGAAAATTGTTTTTATTGTACATTCTCAAAATCTGAAAGTTTAAAATGTTTATACTTTCTTTTTCCTTTTTAATGGATTTGGAGCCTATCCCGTCATACATTTATCAGAGATTCAGAGTTTCCACTTCAGCTCACTGCCATGACTTTGGTTTGTAAAGTAAACCAAACACTGTAAACTTCACACAGAGAGGACTCTGGCAAAGATTTGATCTTGAAACCTTCGTGCTGTGGGGTGACAGAGCCAACCACTGGGCCATGAATATTCAGACTAACATCTGAATTATTTTGTTTATGGTTTAAACAGACACATAAAAAATGTTGCATATTAGTGATTAGTTATATAAGTGAAAATTACTTTCCAAGATGTTAAAAGACAAAGAAAACAGAAAGAGACACAGAGACATTCAACATATAAATTAAACACTATAATCCTGAAATCCAAAAACACATCACCACAATTTGAAAAAAATGAAAAAGAATTGGAAAAACAAATCCCACATCAGAAAACAAGGACAGCTAAAGTAACAGTGTCATTGCAGATTTCATTATAAATCTGTTTCCCTGCTCCATTAAAAAAAAAATCCTAACCTGACCTTGATAAGCCCCTCTCATATTTAAAAACCTGAATTGTGGCAGAAGGCTATTCCACAACACGTCAGCAGTGCAAAAAAAAAAAGAAAAGAAAAGAATCTTCTGGCTACATTATTCACTCAAGGCACCTTACATGAATGCACACTGGCCCTGGTATTATTGTTATGCTTAGTATGTATTGTACCAAGGAGCATACCCATTGATAATATTGTATATATGATGCAGCCTCTGTTGTCTACTCTGAACTGGCAGAAGTCTTACCTTACTGAATACATCACTACTAGCATGAGTTTGAGGGGATGCATTTAATAAAGTCAGAATCATATGATTTTGCATCACCTGCAGTTTCTTCCCAAATTTAGCTGTCAAACCACTGTACCAAGCAAAACATGCATAATCAAAATGACACTGTATCAATGATTGTTATATAAATTATGATTATAATGTAATTCAGATGTCTTGAATCATGCAGTGTGTGTTCCTATTTGTACATGACTGTTCTTGATACTTGATACTTCTTGTTTCATTGGATAACTGAAATTATCAGAAGGAGAAGTTCAGCTTGAGTGTGCGAGAAGGTCAGTAGAAAGGTAGAAAGGTCAGTTAGGGGAATTTCTGCCTGTCTACTGATTACATGAACTGAGAAACTGTTACGTGCTACCTATGCCTGCCAGTTGTGAGAGGGGGCTGGGACCGTCCAGCATAAAGCCTCTCTGATCACGCTCCACGAGGAGCCTTTTCTATTGTAACTCTGTCTGTTGCATTGGTAAACGCTCCGCTTGTACAAGCTAAATAAATTCAACTTAAACTTTGTTATTTCGAATCCAGTCTCCTTTATTAAGGGTAAACCATTTAATTATTATATCAATGATGACATGAGAAGTTTTTTAACAGAGAAGTATAGAAGTCTTGTTCTGTGAAACAGGAACTTAAGTTTGCTGGCATACTTAAATAATAGTTTAGCAGTAGTGGATTCACAGGAGTGAATATAATCTAATTCAACCTCACAGTGCAAAGCAATTAGCCAGGTGTTTTAATGTTAGTTATTTCCCCTTTTTTTTTCCTTTTTACCAAAGCCGTGTTTAACCATTGTCCTGACATATTTGTCCCTGGCAACAGACAACAGACTGAAAATGTAAAAATTGGCCTTGCACGCTTGCTTTTTCCAGTATTTTGTAATTATATATGTATGTATACACTATGTTTTAGTAAATGTTAGTGTGACATGCTAATTTTTTTTCCCCAATTTAAAAGAAAACAACCTATTCATATTTTCCTTAGACTTCAACAACGGGGTAAAACCAGCAGATGTTGAACCTGTACCTTATTTTTTAAAATTAAAATTCTTGTTGCGTATTTTACTTGATGATTTTAATGTCGCTCCAGGTTGCAGGGAGTGTGGAACAGCAAATGCACCCTAATGTATCCCAGCATTAAACGCAATATCGCCCACAATTCAGTGATAACTACCCATATCAAATGGCCTGATTATCTTTGGGCGGAAAGTTGTTATATTCTGGCAGTAAATGTGTTGGTTTAACTAAAATGAGGCTGTTGGCAAGGAGACCATTCAGATCAATTTCATAATTTGGATTTTCTTTATTCCATGATTTGCATTTAGTTCGCCATTAGTACAAAAAAAAGAAAAAGAAAATCACCACCCATTCTCCCCTCCAGCCCACACACACACCCTCCCCTCAATAGCTTTCCCATAAGGCCCTGCAGAGCCACTCTTCAGTGGAGTGAGGCGTCCTGAGTGTTGACTAATCAAAGGCCCTTTCATGGGGCAAAGACTGATGGCTTAATTAGGACTGCTAATGTTAATCACACTTAAATATTTATAAGGAGGAATTCTTTTGTTTAGCCTTGACCTTTCCCTGGAGCTCATTAACATGGTTATTATTGCTGTTGTGCTGTTACTCTTAAACATGGCCGGGACCCTCGCCTCGGGGGCCATTATTGATTTTGATGGAGAAGACATGGTGTTGTGTTAACGCTTTACGTGAATGACATTGGCTTATCAGCGTTTGGAGGAGTTTAATGCAGGTGGTGGTGTGTGGTGTGTTTGTGTGTGTGTGTGTTTGTGTGTGTGTGTGTGTGTGTGTGTGTGTGTGTGTGTGTGTGTGTGTGTGTGTGTGTGTGTGGGCAGCCTGAGGGAACCATGGGTAATATCTTATCAATGTGTTGAGCTCATCGTGTTTAAGTGTCAGTGACGGTAATAGAAGTAGCTTCATAAAAACAAAAGAATGTTTTTTGGCTTGTGTGAGTTCAGCAGTTTGACTGAATATCATGATCTGAACTGTTATTCGTACACCACACTCACACACACACGCGCACATACACACAGACTCACACACACACACACACACGCACATACACACAGACACACGCACACACACACACATATAAAGAACTACCCATCATTTTATGACCTAAATCGTTTCTTTCCCACTCTCACACAGACCCGGAGGCGATAGGTTTCATTACTATAGGTTATACTGTGGATAGCACTGCACTTGTAGCACTTGTGGGTTAATTGTAGAGGACAGCTTCTCCTTCTATCAGGAGGTGCACCAGTACTATCTGTAGCATCAGTATCAGCACAGATACAGCTCCTTATTACTTGTTGTTCCGCATCAGCAAATGAATTTGTCTGTTAAAGATACCAGAACCTTATACTAATGACATGTGCTTTAGGGTAATAAACATCCTCTGCTGTGAGGAAAAATATGATTGTGTTTGTGGCGTTTTAATGAAAGCCATTAATCATTCATTGTTATTTTCACCATTTAATGTGTTCAGAGAGTTGCTGCACTGACTTTTTAAAATATATTATTCTACTTATTAACCCCCCAACACTCCACCACCAAATTTTACCAGCACTGATATAAGCTGATCAAGGGGCTCTGCTGTTTGTTTAAAAAGTCATAATCAATCAATAATCATTTCATTTGAAGAGAAATAGCCTCTTGTGTACTTTAGACTGTGAACTTTAGATCCGATATGGGTGGCATGATAAAAAAGTAAATGAAATGTTTCATAATATATCAGAAGTTCTACATATTCCTTCCATATTCTTACAGAGTAGCTCATGATAAAAGTTACATGATTTACTTTAATAATGCACACATTCATGTACAGTAATTATTTCATTTCTTGGTATACGTATCTTTCTCTCCTCTGGCCATGCTGATCCGTCTGTTCCATTGATGTTATATTGGTGTGCTATCTACCATGGCTACTACGTACAATATGAGCATTTCTTTCTTTCCTTCCACAGGATTTAATATGCTATTACAACATATACTGTATATGTGCAAAGCCACACACACACACATACACTAACTTTTTAATAAATGGTTTCTTGAAGCCTTTCTGTACTTTTGACTCTCAGTTTCTCGATATTTCCTCGCACAATGAAAACTGTAACTGAAATTATATTTTATATTAATAGACAGGGAGGCCATCAACTCAACATTTTTATGGTCTGTAATGTAATACAGAGAATGATGAGTACCATAGTTTGGAAATATGTGTGTGCGTTTATGAATTGAATTAGAATGATAATGAGGTCTACTGAGTTTGTGCACATTTTTGTGTGTATGTGTTTGAGAGACTTCATGATAGAGAAATGAATATAAGTGTGTTGATGTCCATGTTGTAAAAGACAGCACCGTAATACATGGTTTGAATTAACATGCTACCATAAGCAATGTGTGTGTAAAAGAAGGAGGCAGCAACAGATCTCGAATTATTTAATAAAAATGGCACCAGATTTGTATTTGTTCGTCTTTTTGTGTGTTTGTGTGTATGAGTCTTGTTTCTAGATGGGTGTTTGTCTTTGTGTATGTATGAGTAAGGGAGAAAGAAATGAAGAAAAACAAGAGTTGGAATTATTGAATAACCATGCAACCAGATTGAAAGCAGCCACTCTGTCTCGCAGCGCGGTAATCACTAAATGCCGTTTGGGAAGTGACCGTAAGCACTCTAAACCACCTACGTGTTTCACAATCAGACCAATGAATAAAAGATTTGAGTTTTAAGTGCCTACATTTTGAATTTAAAATAAGTGGAAATGTGGGGCTGTGGAACAAAGCCAAAAAGGATCAAAAAGAGTTTGTGGCGACTCCTGCCGCCCCTCCCCATACTTCATACCACTTGTGGAGGCGGAATTGAAAAGCTGCTGTCAGTGTATTGCTCAGTGTCTTTATGGGCAGAAGGTGCAAACGTATTTTCAATCTCCAGTTGTCTTTTGATGTTCTGCTTCAGATGTCTGTGCGTGACTGTTTCTTTTTCCTTTTTCTTTTTTTTAATTTTCCAATTTCCGCCCGCTCCCACAGGATTTCCAACCGTTACTGCTTACTCCCGCAGATACACCACCCAGGTGGGAAAGCTTCCTGGCCACAACACAGTTTTACTGTTACAAACATAGAAAATAACACGCATGCAGTGTTTCTGGATTTTTGTAATCTAAAGAAATGCAAATGCAGTTCCTCGACTGTTTAATAAGCCACCTTTTGATGATGTGAACTGGACATATTAAACACCTTTAAAAGCAAAGACAAAGAAACAGCTTCAACTAGAGG
The DNA here is from genome assembly GCF_963691925.1 of Scomber scombrus. Taxonomy (NCBI): domain Eukaryota; kingdom Metazoa; phylum Chordata; class Actinopteri; order Scombriformes; family Scombridae; genus Scomber; species Scomber scombrus. The sequence goes on from NC_084991.1 coordinate 18,755,758, forward strand.
TAACAGAAGCTGGAAAAAAATGAACGTTGCTCTGCTTTTCTGATTTATGCTGTTCTTATAGGAACACATAAAACAGCAACATATGCTGGAGTGTCAGACTTCATAACAGCAGTGTTGATGTTACTGTTCAGAGATCAGGTTGGATTAAGGAGAGCAGTGTTTAATACCACTGAGGTGGAATTTATATTACTGACTACACAACTTGATTAAATACAGAAACATGAAAGAGGAATGCTAAGTGCAAGAAAAAAAAATTAATCAAACTTTATTGAACAATATACAGTTTAATTATATGTACATTTAAGCCTAATAATCCCTTTTCATGTAATTTCATCCTGCACTCAAATAACAGTGATAATATAGACTATCCACTCCTGCACTTGTGAGAGTAAATACATCTTGCCTACAACATTTGGGCTGGGTAACACCTGTTGCAGGAGTCTACTCGAGACTTGAGATATATATGAGATATGTTTTGGTAACTGCAGCCTTCGGTCAGGAACAGGTACAGTATATCACTTGCAATTGACACTGAGCTCATGATCTTGTGTTTTTTGTTGGAATTTTGTGGGGCTTTTTAGCAACCTGGGTGATGCTTAGGGGATATTTTTTAAGGTAGTGATATAGAGAGAACAAAGAACACACACTTGCACTCAGTGATAGACCCTGCAGGATGTGAAAGAATAATCATAAAAAGTATTATCTCCTCATTTATCCTCTTTTCCACAAGTAATTGAATGTGAATTTGACAAAGGCAGCAGCTGGACAGGTGTTGAGTGGAACACCTCTACATCCCTATTAACCACAGCAGGGAACACACACATACATGCAGACACACACATGCCAAAACAGCAGGTGGCTTCCTGTAACAGTGTCACCGTTCTTGTTTAATGCTGTGTCAACACTGTGGATGTACAACACAGGGATTGTCATGAGCTGCATTTTCAGTTTTTCCTTTTCCTTTTCAGTCTGTTGTATAATTATCACTCATGAAACATAGAAGAGCAGGTACAGAAGAGATGGTTAGGTTTGATTGCAGGCCGGCAGGGGTCCATATGGTTGCAAAAGCAGTAGGATTAAATACGATCCCATCTCTGGCAACCTCAATCCCTCTTCTCTTGTCTCTCATTTAGTTCTTTCATACTTTCAGTTACTAATCTCTCAGTTTTTTTCTCTCTCTTTTATCATGTCCATATGGGCAAGATTAACATTTCCTAAAGCAAAAACCACCTGTGAAGGTACATGGAGGTAAAGGAGTTGTAGATTTATTGCTTCTACATGTGAGCCACAGACCCTGAAGCTCTTTATATAGACTGTGTGAGTGTGGCTGCAGTTTGTCATGAGGTGAGGCACTGAATATTCTGTTTCTGGTTCAGTGAAACTCTGTAGCTGAGGCTACTACCACAAAGACATTATAGGCTGTGCATCTCTTATCAGTATTGAAGGACATCAATTCCTCTGGGGATGGGAAGGACATGACTTTCTTACTTCCCAGTTTTGCCCATACATTTGCAGTCTTACAGTTACAGTTTGGGTGACTTGCCCAGTCACCCTGTGAATATTTTTTTTGCCCTTGGTTTCCCCTCTCAGGCTGCACACAGGCTGCCTAAAGGCTGGGGCATGCTTGACACAAACAATTACTAAGTAGCTCTTGTGTATCATCATACTTGAAGGTGGGGTGATAAACCTGACATCATATAGAGACCAGTGAGATGCAACAATCGTACAAACAGTCTTGCTAAGTTTTACGAAAAGTGATAGAAATGAAATGATAAATGACAAAAGGGGGACCTTAAGAGAGTGGTTCAAATCCTGCAAAGTATCTTACCGCCGCACACCCGGCCATTCGCTGCATGAAAAGGGCATGCTTAGTGAACTGTCAGTTTCAGTGACTTACAAAAATTGTCACATGCGGCCACATTAATTTCATAACCCACAAGGTGTGGGAGGAAGGGGTTCCTGATTTGTTCAGTTGTTTAGGTCCTACACAATTTAGGATCCTCAACAAGTTTTAGAAAAAAAAAAAAGTGATTATATTTTGATGTAATTTTAACATCACCCTTTAGAGTCACTACACCACAACATATCATTTTCATGCTTTGATTTTTGTGGAGATTAAACAAACAAGATAACACATGTCAATTAGTGGTAGGTGTGGCACTTAGTGCAGAAAATTGGTTTTGGTTTGAAGAAACCTTGACTTCATAGATTTCCCCTCAGTATATGTTTATGCATGTGTGTGTGAGTGTGTGTGTGTGTGTATCTGTGAGTGTGAGAGAGAGAGAGAGAGTGTGTGTTTGTGTGTGTGTGAGAGAGAGAGAGAGAGAGAGAGAGAGAGAGAGAGAGAGAGAGAGAGAGAGAGAGAGAGAGAGAGAGAGCGAGAGAGAGAGAGAGAGAGAGTCTTCTTAACATGCGTTTTGGAAGAAGAAATAATGCTTTTTGTTGTTAGTATGTTATGTGTTAGTATGTGTTTGTGTGTGTCTGTGCACATTTGTGCATCGGCACGGTCATGTGCATGTCCACGCAGCAGGTTCAATATCTTGTGTTATGTGAGGGTTTGAAAGGAAAGAGAGGATAGCACAAAAGAAGGAGAGAAAGAGAAGGTGAGAGAGATGAGAGAGATTAAGGATTGATTATTGATCACTGTAGCGTTGTCAGGAGGCTGAGGAAAGATGGAGGAACACAAGCTATTTTCCTTTTGTTTTGGACCCCCCCCCCCCCCCCCCCCCCCCCCCCCCGACACTCTTCACTCTTTCACTCATTGACTGAGAGAGACACAGAGAGGTTGGAGGAGAAAGAGGACATCACAAAAGATTCATGTCATTTCTCCTTTGCATACCCTCTCTGTCTCTTTTTTGTGCCTCATTTTCTTCTCTGTGTTTAGAAATATTGAATTAAGAATGAAGGTTAGACAAAAGAAAACAACAGCAACAAGGGAGCAGGGAGGACGAAAGGAAAGAAAAATGGATGGTAAGAAGGAAAAGCACACTCATATGGCACATAAGCAGTATTTACTTTACTACTAAACAGAGCAAATCAGCATGAAGAAAAGACTTTCCAGTTTCCAATTCCCAAATCAAACAAGCGCTCATTAAAACCTTGCCGTCCCCAGTCGTCTCACAAATCACTCCAACAAATTCCATTTCATGGAAACACACACATTTCACCCAGAGACAGTAACCAAACGTAATCCTATGCTTCATTTCCATTCAAATAACACAAATCCAAGGGAGTCTTATCAATGATCGCAGTGAATGTAGTCCACAGATTTCTTCATCCATTTATCAGTGTGTGTGTGTGTGTGTGTGTGTGTGTGTGTGTGTGTGTGTGTGGTTGTGTGTTTCTTTTTACATGCATGCATATGTCAATAGAAGTCCTACACTCAATTATTCCATTAAGGAGACAGTGCATAGTAGCGTGCAGTGACTAAATCAACAGCCTCTCTCTTACTCTCTCTCTCTCTCACACACACACACACACACACACACACACACACACACACACACACACACACACACACACACACACACACACACACACACACACACACACACACACACACACACACACACACACACACACACACGGCTTTAAACACTGCACAGTCAATAAGCCATTTCCTGTTGGGGGTGAGTGTGTTCTGGTTTGTGTGTATGTGTCTGTGTGTACTTGTGTGTGTCTCTGTGTGTGTCATTCTGAACAATGGGTGTTCCTATTCGTTGGTTGAATTTGTCCCTTTTCCTGAGGCTTGTCTCCTTGAGCAGTGGGGAACATAAATCCATGTCAGCCTTTGTAAGTTTTGTGTGTGTGTGTGTGTGTGTGTGTGTGTGTGTGTGTGTGTGTGAGTGTGTGTGTGTGTGTGTGTGTGTGTGTGTGTGTGTAGGTGTAGGTGTGGGTGTGGGTGTGTGTTGATCAGCATGACTGTGTGTGTGTACTTTTGGATGTGTGAGAGAATGTGACTGAGAGGCAACCGTAGCTGTGATTTGGATGTGTACATCTCCAGACACACACACACACACACACACACACACACACACACACACACACACACACACACACACACACACACACACACACACACACACACACACACACACACACACACACACACACACACACACACACACACACACTGATTCCTGTGTGTGACTGGCATGCTGAGTGCAGACTGCAGCATAGTGTCCTGCTCTCCTTATTCTTCTACAGAAGGACTACACACTTAATGAGTTGTCCTGGGACTTGAGACTGGTTAACACACACAGAGGTGCACATTCACACTTACACACTTGTACTTCACTTGTGAGGACTTGCAGTAGCATACAAAATTGCCTATAGCTTTGTATCTTAACCTTATCTCAACTACTTGCCTACCCCCAGACCCTTAACCTAACCCTTACCAAATTCAAACTCTCACATTAAACCAAATTTTAAAGAGCCCCTTTAAGAAGGGATGGGCAGACAAAATATCCTCACTTTTCAAAAATATCTTTATTTTCAAGCTCTAAAGCTTGAGTTGGTCTCTTAGGGGACAATGAGTATGCTGCAGCTGCTTGGGTTTTGTTTTTTTGGTCATGAATGTGATAGAGACTATGCTTGTGGTGCAATAAATCTGACCTCCAAGTGAATCCTAATACAAGGTGTTTTAATAATAACATTTTGATCCTATGTTTTTAACAAAGCCCAACCTCATCTGATAAATTACATACTATTAAAATCAATTATCATTTACATTTTCATAGGAAATATATATTCATGGATATGTTATTATGTAAAATAATAATAAAATAGAAATGGTCACATTTTCTGTAAGTGTGTTTTGCTTTAGCTGACAGGTCATGTTTCAGTACGCTACCAAGAGACCCAAACTCCTCCAATTAACCAACTTCAGTTGTCAGGACAGTGCCTTGGCCCTTTTTTTAATCAGCCAGCGGGAAAGTTAATCACTGGGGTAATTGAGTCAGGGACCTTTTTATTGTGAGACAACAGACCACTGACCCATATTGCCACCCTGGAGAGTGCACACATTCCTGTGGAGAAGTCAAATTAGCCATATACCTGTGCGTGGGAGTGACATCATACAGAAAAAAGAAAGATACTATATTCAGTTACTAGAAATCCAATTTGAATATTTTCAAATTTGAATAAAGTTTGTAGGTACTGTATGTGGGACTAAAGTCCGCTTTCATAAAAGATAGTACAGTACAACCCCATAGTAAACCCTATAGAATTTTTTTTTTTTCTCTCATGCACGCACACATGTGTATCCTGATGTATAGCTACAGTAAGGCTGGGTGACGTTTCCAGAAGCAGGTGATAAACAGCAGCTAAAGGAGCCATATCCTCAGTGTGTGAAACTGTCCCCTAAATGTCACCTTGTGAAAATGCTGCACAGACCTTGGCTGACAGGCGCTGTTGTGTCAAACAGATACACACACAAACACACACCCAGACACACACACACACACACACACACACACACACACACACACACACACACACACACACACACACACACACACACACACACACACACACACACACACACACACACACACACACACACACACACACACACACACAGAGAGAGAGAGAGAGAGAGAGAGAGAGAGAGAGAGAACAAACTACTTTGTGTTTCAAGGGTTAACACTCTGTACTGCACTACAGTGAATTAACAGAAAAACTCAAAAAAGCTCCCTAACCTTCACCATTTAAAAAGCTTTGATTTGCAATTTTTCTATTTAGCATTTTATCTTTTATCTCTTTGCACAAATACACAAACACACTTTTTGAATATTTTCCCTGTGACACATACATAACATCAATATTTCCTTCAGCTTGGTAAAATCTGAGTAAATCAAAACTGCAGTTCATATAATAGAAACATATACATCCCTCTTAATCATTTCTTGAATTCAGAGTGAATTGACACAGAGCAAAAATATGACGAACTGGCCCTTCCAAATAACACACAAAATCCTACAATATAATATACTATATGACTCCTTACAGTAACTTTACACATACTGTATCTCATCAGAGAAGGAGAATGAATTATTTTAACCTTGGGGGTGGTATTTAAGTTTTTTTAAATCTTTGTTTAGTTTAATAGTAAGATAAGATTTTCCTTTCCATCTGTTGTAACAGTAAGATGGACCAGTTGCCAGTAAAGTTCCTGTAATCTGTACACAGGAATGTACAGATCCCAGTGTTGGTAGTAAAAGATTTGTACACCATGTGCAGGAGGGAAGTGAGAATGAAAATGGGCGAGATCGCTAACACCATCTCTCCTCTTTCAATCAATAACCCTGTGATTCTAATAGACATTGATTGTATCTGAATCCCAGATCCCAAGTCACAAATGTGATTATAAAATGGCCAGTCTTGACACTTTATTGAAAACAATGAGGCTGGAAAGAGAATCGGGAGGAGGGAGGGAGTGGGAGTGAGTGGCTGGGAAAGATGGATTAATCTTCTGCTTGTCAGTTTGCTGAAGTCTTCTCCTTCATCCACTTCTTCTTTTGTGTGTTTGTGTACATACGTGTGTTTACGTGCAAGCAAATGTGCACAGTCCTTGCAAGGTGTCAGGACTGATGTGTGTGTATTGTGAAGTGTTGACCAATTGCAAGAGCAACAATATTGAAGAGTTACGAATACAGTATTTCCACTGCAGCAGTGCCTACCTTATCTCAGCTGTGAGGGCTGTGATGGATGCCTAGATGGACCCATCAGTCTCTATGTATCCATCCTAAAGAAACAAACTCAAATCAACCATGATTTATATGGTGCTTGTTAAAGATCAATGTTATTGGATCTGTTGCCCTATAACATAAAAGAACAACAAAACTGACTGATTTGGATTTGTGTTGTTTAGATTTATGAAAAGTTTGATTTATATAGAAGATGAAAAATCAGCATTTTGTATGTTTTTTTAACTGATGACAGACTGAAACTGATTTTACAGCTGTGTTTATAATCCTTATTAATATAAACAACCATCAGCATCAACCATCAGAAAACATTAATAATTCACATAAAGCTTCCTCGAATTAAAAGATCTGTCAGTCATGTTGGGAGTTATAGGAACTTCAAATCTTGTAGACAAGGCTTCCTTTTTGTTTGCATTTGGTTGTCTGTGTATGTAGGTTAAGGATGGTGAGATTTTTTTTATCGTCTTCAAACACTGGACAGTCATGAAAATCTAAAAAAGTCCAAAATGTTTTAGTCTGTCTTTCAGTACTTCAGTAGCCACTGTCTGTTTTCTGCAAACACATTTATTCCCACTGAAAATCTAAAAATTAATCACATATATACTTTTTTAAAGGCTCAACAGGCTCAGACTCAAACAGGAGTAAGAAATATTTGTTGTGGACAGCAACAGATTTGGTGCTTGAGTATTTACGGCAGCAGGACAATGATGGACTGAATCAATCGATATTCATCATAAGGAAGGAATATGTTTGTATATATATTAGTTATGGACTAAAGTTGAAGCATAGAAGAAGAAGCTACATTTGCTACACATTCAGCTATCTGTCCGATGAAAAAGTTGATCCTCGATCATCCAATAAGGAGCTGCATTGATTAACCAATCAATGCACCTATTTTTACGCTTTTTGCCTGAACGACATGCCCAAGTTGTGAGCAGCACAGATCCCACATAGTTAGAGATGTGTCTGGTATCATTGGAAAGGTAACACTCTCAGGATTCTTGTAAAAGTGTGGGATTCTGTGACTTACTGACAAAGAGTGGCAGAGGTTAGAATAATGGGGTTGTTTCCTCGCCCATAGGTTTGCCACAGATCTTGGCTTCATGCAGTCCAAATTTTGAGTCAAAAGACCAAAAAATAAGTTATTTTTCAACAGATATGTCCATGGAAAAGAAGTTCGCTCCACTGAAAAAAGTCTCAGCCCCTGTGTACAGCCCCTGCCAACGCTGAAGTAACTTAAAACTGCATTCTATCAAAAGGCCACCAGGGGGCGAGCGTTTTGGTGTCAAAAGGACTTCCGTCTCTATACAAGTCAATGGAGAATTCACCAACTTCTCACTTGATTTCTAACCTCAGTAAACGTTTTCAAAATGTGTTTATGGTCTCAATCGCTAGTTTAAAGTCTTCTTCTATGCAGTATGATGTTCATTTGTGAAATTTTGGCCTCCCTGATTTTATATTTGACGATAAAGCAGGGTATGCATTAGGGCGCGGCTACGTCGTGATTGACAGGTTGATTGGTTCACAGGTTCAGGAGGGCCAATGGGTGACGTCACGGATGTTACGTCCATTTTATATGTCAGTCTATGGTTGGACTAAATACATGGACATATTGAGGAAAATATTTCGGTTAGAAGGAAACTGATTTCATATTTCACAAGAATGGTTACTTGGCGAGCTGTACAAAAAGTCCTGTGTCATAAGATGATCGTTGTCGATAAAGGGAAGACTTTGAAGGTATGTAGGCACTATAGCTGTTTTTACTTTAGCTGAGTGGCTAGCACACCTGTACTTAGAGCTGTCCACTTGTGATCAGATCACTAATGATGCATGTTAATGCCAGGTGTGAACAGGGTCTCAGGGCACGTGGAGATACAATGTGAGCCAGCATAGAACAATATGAGCAATCCTAGAATTTGTGAAAGAAGCTGTGGGCAGGAACTCAGTCTGAGTGCACTAACAGGTGTAAAGTATATATAAACGCTCAGGATGTGTTCTGTAAACACTTTTTCAAAAAATGTGAGAGTCAGTTAAACAGTCCTTAAATGCATTTTCCCTCTACCGCAGCTCTGCATTGCAGTGGATATCATTTATGTGTGACTGATCACCATTTGAGCATTGGTGACATTTCCATCGGGCATTTGTGTGCATGTGGATGTGTTTGTATGCATGCCTGTTGTCGGTGTAGGTGTATCAAATATGTTTCTGTGTTTTTGTTGAATGCAGTGCCAGTATCAACGAAACTGCTGTGTGGTTTGGAAGGCTCTGGCAGGTATTTCATACTAGTTTACATAATTCCTTCTGCAATGAAAGCTGCGATAAAGCTATTTTCTAAACCTTCACTAGTGACACAAGTGTACACTGAAACATCAGTTTCACCTTTTACTGCTGCACCTCTTCTCTACCTGCCAGTAAAATTATTTATCAAATCTAGCCATGTTTTCTTTTTGGTTTTTGAGCTATTGGTATTTAAAAGGAATGGACTAGTAATGCTGGAGAGACTTACCTTTTATGTTACAATATATTCATTAGCTTCTGCTCAATTCACTAAAGGCTTATGCAGCTGTTTGAGTGATTTGTTCCCATTGCAATGTCATTGTGGAATGATCATAATGTTCCTCTGGCCTACAGTAGACATGAAAGTGTGTACTTATGCTGTTTTGGTTTGTTTGCTTGGTGCTTTTTCTTGCATTCACATTGCTTTTTTTATCATAAAAATATCACAAGCAATGCAGAGTGGGATTATAAAGTATTACTACAACTACAGTACAAAAGATTCAATGAAGGATTATCAAAAGCAGGCTAGATCCAGGACAACGCATTAAAAGGGATTTCTACAGTGAATGTGACTGCACATGCAAACAACAAATGCTGCATCTTGGGTATCCATTGAAATGTTTTAATAAAGATGCCCGACTGCGTATTGTTTGACTAGCAGGCCTGGAATTGTTGCTTTTACAGTGTTTTCTCACTCAGCTTTTTAAATCAAAGCACTATGATGTGTGTTTTGTCTGCATAGCATGTGTGTGTTCTTGCAATTTCATACTGAGAGATGATAGTAATAGGATGTTTTGTTTTATCTTCATTCATACATTTGTAGCTTTGGTGCAAAATATAACAACACTGAAGTATTTGTCTACATGTCAGAATATTCATTCTTGTTATTGTTTGTTAACAAAGTGCAGTGGCCCCTCTGTCATAACCCCCATGCAAAATGAAAATGAAGTAGTCTGTCACTCATAGCTTATGTTAACACATAGAGCACTTTCTGGCAGAGTGCAATGACACTGCGTGTTTATGACATGTTTTCAACCATGCATAATTACACCATTTACAGCTCTTCTGTCAGACTTGGAAGACAATGATCAATTTAAAATGTAAATGTGCTTCCTCTATGTTCAATCAATTAGCAGCCAAAATAGCGTTATGGTTAATTTAATGTTTTCCCTTCCTATTTCTCCCTCCTCATCTTATTACTGTTGCTCATCATGTATCATCATGCACGGACTGAATAAAGATTAAATGCCAAGGACATAGTAAAATGAATGTATTCTTAACTATATCCAGTGAAGGTTTACTTGACATGCATGCCATTTTTCACTATGATCAGTGGAGAAGGTGAGATGAAGGCCCAGAGATGGATGAATTGTGGGAAACTCATTTAATTTCACCACCCAAGTGTTTAAAGCAGGGAACTTGCATGCATCTAGGTCTGTGGTTTGTTTATGTTGTCATATCCCTTGAAACTCTCCCTTCAGTTTGTAAAGTCTAAGTATCTGCTTTATAAAGATAGTTTAACTGCAGGTCAGGGGACCCAAAATAAATTCATTACATGCACAAAAACATCCTTAGACATACATATTCAGTTAAGCCATCAGGACAGATAAACATCACAAGACAAGAGCATCTGGAGACGTAGACCTTGAACACAAAGCTATTACAGAGAGAGGATATGAATACACACATAGATTTGGTCAATGGATGCATTCCAAAGGGGAAGTGGAAGGAGGCATAAAGATAGCGTGTAATGTGGAACGGTGCCAGTCGATATTGTGCTGAAAGCTGCTGGTCAAGTTGGTGAAAGATACTGTCAATAGATTACATATCCACAGACCACAGAAATGGTTTCCCAGAACCTTCTCTGTGTGTGTGTGTGTGTTTGCTTGTGTGTGAGAAAGAGGAAGGCCATATGAGTGAAATACAGGCGTTCACTCACACGGGACAGTCTGGCTTATTCCTTATCAGTCTACCTTGCCTTGTGAAAGAGATGAATACACTGTTATCATTTTGTTGGCTGCAAAGAAGACTTGGGGCCATGAGACACCAAGCCAACAGTAGGCTGTTGAGAGCTGATCAGCTGTCGTAGCCCATCTGTGACCATTGCCTGTAGCTTTTGTGGTTTGACCACCGCTATTGGCTCTACTTGGGTCTTATCTGCTGCTGTTTGGCCATTTGAGCATGTTGAATCTGCAGCGGAGGCAATTGCTGAGAGGGAGTTCTTTGACTGGCTGTTCAGCCTATTAAATTAATCATTTCTCCCATTTATCGCTGTCATTTTTCCTTATCTTCTGCCTCTTAACTTTATTTTTTTAACATGCAAAAGGCCGCCAGTTAACAATGCCAGTACAAAGTAAAATGTTAAAGGCCTAGTTCAAACATTTTCCTTGACATGTTCTAAATGAGTATATCAAGCAACTGAAAATACTGTTTATTCAATTTATTCTCACAGCAACATGTAGAACATACCTGCAGATGTGTGATCCGCTGACCATTATTTGTAGTCTTTTGAGCGAGAGGGGAAAGGTGTGCAAATATTTTTACATTTTGCATTCTGTAATACTTGCATGGCAGTTATGATATGGTTATGGAACATTACCATATCATAACCATAAGTTATGGGAAAATAGCAGTGATGTCAAATAAACTATGGTCAAGACACAGTTATGGTTAGACAGATAAAACACTTCTTTAAAGTGAGGTTTAACAAAAGGTTAACAAAAGGCTGTACATTAATTGCATTTCTATGACAACAAACTTAAATCTCCTGCATGAAAGTCAGGCTTGCTACACACCCATCCACCAACCCCAACCTCAAAATCCTTACTTTCCGCTTCACTGCATAAATGGCACAATACTTCCTGCATTGGCGGTTAGCATACGGGGGATATAAGGCTGCTAGTGGAGAGGGATGTTTACTGTGTGGTCCCTGTGAGCCTGACTCTACTTCATCAATTTATTTTAGTTTGCCTTGGCTCTTTGCATTCATTATACGTGGCCCCAGTCGGTCTCCCACCCCCTAACCATCTGCGGTGCCCATCCCAAAGGAAGAGTTCAATTCTGGGGGGACAGAGAGCAGCACAGTGGGGGTCGCTTGGCTTGGATCTCCATGGACATGAGCTTGGATCTCATGAGAAATGGCTGGCAAAATATTAACTCACCTGGCCCTAGAGTGCATGGACACACACACACACAGACACACACAACTATATGGACAGACAGACAGGCAGCTGCAAGCCTGATAGGGAGGCTGATGGAGATGATACATGGATGAATAAGCACACACACACACACAACATGATAGAATAAAAACTGAAAGACACAAGCACACAAAAAGCGGTAAGTCATCAATATGCAAACTAACTAATTATATGACTGAATGACATAATCAACATACCCGTCCATCCTCCCCCATACATACATACACACAAGATATACAGAAATGTCAGCTTCAATATAATTTACTATCCAGTAGCTCCGGTACAGACAGAAAATTGAAAACCTATTTACAATCCAAATCAATGGGATATCAGAGTGTCATTCATTGCGTCCATACAGCACATAAAACTTCATTAGCTCAGCGACACGCTAATAGATTTTTTACGAAAATGAGATATCATGGATGAGGCTGACATATCCAGTGTTTCAATGTGATTTAAACCTGGAAGAAATAAGCCTTTGAGCAGACACTTTTATTAAGATGGACACACTAAATCCAGCATCACCATTGGCAGGTCATAAATATTATCATCCCAGGGATAGAAATGACTTGTAAATTGACCATAAAGCAGATGTATACATACTTATGCGTGATTTAGCAAGCTGCCGCATTGAGGGATATACTGTAACAGATGTGTGATGAATGTCTATTATGTGGGTGATACAGTGTGTGTGCAGGGTATGTGTGTGTTTGGACTTGCAAGGGGGAAAGGGGAAGACCCCCGGGAACAGTGTACCACTGTGGGGTGATCTCTGTATCCCCACAGGCTTAAGATAAACCACGTACAGCTGTGTTTAAGGGGGTTCACTGAGTTAATTCAAAAGGACACAGGGATGCATTGCAGGCTTATGTGTAGACTCACATATGAACACACACACACACACACACATGAACACACACACACAGTTTTCGGCAAGATGAGGAGCTGCTGAAATAGCACCGTGCCAGCTGGCAACAGGATCCACACAGACTCACAGATACACACGCACACCTCCCTCCAACCCACTTGACTGCATTAAAAAGGAGGCTTCATCAAAGCTATTCATGTTGCCTCCATAAGTCATCATCTCATTTGCAAGACAAATGGGGAAGTCAGATTGGTCAGTGCATTTTAATAAAGAGCCAAGCACCAAGCTAGCATCCTTCTCTCCTCCTCTGCCCTCTCACATGCAGACATTTGCACAGCCGGACCAGATTTTTCTGAACTCTTGATAAACCAATGTTCAGATTTATACTTGTAAAACAATAACCTGGCAAGTTCTCCTGCCGTATGTCACACTGTATTTCAAAATCAGTAAATTGAACACATATTTTTTTGAACCAATGTCATACCTTGAAAATGCTGTTTAGTGGTGATGTAGAAGATTGTGATCCTGGCAAATTCCTTGGCATTTGATTTTTGTTTGAGCAGATCAAAACATGATCTCATGTTCATGGAAAGTCAAAAACTACGCTTTAATTTTTATGGAAAAAACATGCTCTAAATATCAGAAATAACTAACAATGAACTTTGAATCTCACCTTTTAAGCCAACATGGGTAGGAAGCTATTAAAATGCTAAAAAAATGGAAATGTGAAGATCCAGAAACCATGACAACTTAATGAGAAATATCTTTGACTGTTATTAGACTATTAGATTATATAGTTAATGTTAGAAAATATTCTTTAAAACAAATTCCAGAGCAAACACGCATTATTTAGAGATGTATCTCCAAGTAATAAATAAATATGAATCTTGATATTTCTTTTTGCTTCTAAGCTGGAGACAGTGACATGAAAATATCCTCAAGGTCAGCTGGCACCATTTTTATTGTAAATTATTTTTTACTATCAGAGAGAGAACAATGGACATTAAAACATTTATTTTTAATGAAATTCCTGACATGCATGTAAATGTTCTACTTATCTGGTCTGTTTTTAAACATTTAAAAAAAAATCCTAGTGTGTTTAAGCTTTCAAGACAAACCTGTGTGTCCTTGGATTAAATGAATTACGCTCATGCATCACACAGATAGGATGCAACTCCTATGATAAAACATAATTATACAGACCCATTATCAAGCATGTTTGATCAACACATGGACCAGTGACCTTAACAGTCATTTCATAGGGTCATGTGATCTTGACCCTTCATGGAATGACTATTGTCACTGTAGATTGCAGCACTATTGATTTGCTGTGCTTTAAAGCTATCTGATATTGAGATCCACAGACTGTTGATTTAACACTGTGTTTGTATTGAATAATTAAACTAAGCCAATAGGTTTGTTGATATCTATGCATTTTCATCCCACAAATGACTCCAGGAGATGCCTTCAGAATCTGTCACAGTGACCAAAGCATAATAAATGAACACAGATCTGACACATGCAAAAATCAATGGCCTGTCAAAGAGATTTGGGCAAATGGTGACTACCCCCCAAGCAGACACCTATTTTTGATTTATTGTCTAAATTGATTTACAAAGGGGTCAGCCTTTCTCAGAGGTGACATTGGACTCTTCGACCTCTTTGTTTGTTTGGACTCAAAAACCTTTTTGTTTATTTTCATGGGTTTATTTGTTTACAAAAAGACACTGTTGTTCATTCTTTGTATTGATTTTAGGGCTTCTACAAAGTTGTACCCTCTCAAGAGTGCCTTAACCTCCTAAATCGTGCAGGCCTAACCCACCACTGGGTCCATCTCACTAAAGCATCTTGTCTGGCCAAACATTGTTTAAACTTGCAGACCTTAAATTTTAGCAGTGGTCCAAAAGTTTCCAAAGGTGTTGAATATGTGAGGCCAACCTTTAGGTAATTGTGTGTAAAAAGATTTTAAAAGAATCCAACCAGAAAGGATAAGTTCACAGTTTTTCACAAGTCAATAGTTATATTTATGCAAAAATGCCTTTAAAAGTTTTCCTGAAGCATATATGAGGCTTCAGCAGTCAGAGTTAATCATATCAAGTGGATATCTGCCACAATTACAGCCTTTTTTTTAGCATTAAATTCCCTCTTTGTGTTTCCCTATTGAGCTTCGGTGGAAGTATAGTAACAAAAAGAGGGATCCTAGCACTAAAAAGTCTATAACGATGAAAAATATCTACTTGATTTGACTCATTTGGGAAGCTGAAGCTTCATATTAGCTTCAGATTAACTTTTAACTACATTTTTGCACAGAAGGAGGGCTGTGGATTCTGGCCCCAATCACTTATGTTTAAGTGCCTTAAGATCTTCCAATGGCCAGTATGAACAGGAGAAATGATTATTTGGGCACCAGAATACTGTTTTAAGAAACAATTGTGATGTTGATGTAACACTGAAGCCATGAATAGCCATCACAGTTTTAATAACACACAACCAGAAACAGAATAAATGACAGGCTTATAAATACAGCGTGAAAGGCAAAGAAAAATTACAAAAATGATGATGATTTTTTAGGCTTGCTATATTAAATATTCTTCCACAGAGCTATCTGTAGCTAAATGTACATTGTTATGGTCAAATGTACCGTTGTGATATGCTAATACACTGAATTTATTTTGCAGTAGTTTATACAGGTGGACGAGATTACAGTCACGTGACACCAAGATGGTTTTAATTGATGCTGTCTGCGACACTGCCTCTGTTTACAATCATTATGTTGCTTAAACCATCATTTAACTCACTGAGTTTAAAATAGTGGCAACAATGCATTTAAAGGGTGGAGTTCTGTTATTTTACACACAACTGTAGACACAATTTGAGTTAAGTTCATGAAACTCCTACTTTAAACTCCTTCTCCACCCATGAGACCGAGTAGGATAGACTCTGCCCATGAATGATGCTCCAGTGATATCAGTTGATGGCCTATTGTGGTTATCGCCGACTTTCTATCATCCTCTACACCGTAAGAGGCCTAATACTGCTGCTTGAATGAGGCAGCATATCACTAGAATATAGCTGACTTTTCTAAGATATTTATATCCTGTAGTACTTGTAAAGAGCTCTAAAAAGGTATGATATAGGCTGCTGTAAGTACGGTGTGTGCAGTGCTTAGGTTATCTTTGAAACCTTATTACCACTACAGTGGGAACAGAGCACTGGTGGGCAGGTGAGGCGCGCGTCTCGGTTTGTATTTGTCAGTGTGTGGTTGTGAAGTTTCTTTGGCCTGTAGGTGGGGCTCTGATGCAGTGTTTCAAAGCGAGATGGATCCCTCTGGAAGTGAGAGCAGGGAGGGAGAGAGATAGAGAGAGGGAAGGAGGCGAAAGGGGGGGAAAGGGAGGGAGGGAGGGATGGAGAGGAGGCTGCAGCAGATGCCTCCCAAAAAGACCCCACAAGCGCATACTACCTCCGAGTTTCAGTGATATGGGCTCAACGGTCAGAGGGCGCATGCTCCTGCTCTTTACCAGTACATTTGGATTTAAGAAAAAAAAAAGTTGTTTTCATTGAGCCTTAAGCCAAATCCTCAAAATCCTCCATTCTGTCATTGACTGTTTGAAACAGCCTACAGCTCAACAGAGCTCATTTTTATCTCATCATTTAGAAGTTAAGGAAACTTTCAACACTGACTGCATATTCTGCCTAAGATTTCATCTGTGTTAATAGGTTTGTCTTGAATGATAATGAGTGATCTTAATAATCCGTTTTATGGAAAAGGCATTATTCCTGTACCACCATAACATGACATGACATGCCACACCATACCACCCATAACACACACAGCTTATTTCGTTAAAGACATGATTACATAATTAGGCTTTTAGAATATTAATTGCATGAAATGTATGGGGGGAGGATACACTCCTGAAGCATGTTAAAAAGATCATCAAAGAACAAAAATGCAGATTCTAATCACCTACATCTATGCAAGTGTCGTAATTATGTTGCTGTGTTGCCTAATCTCTATCTTTAAATGATCCTCCGATTAGATATTCAAATCCGATGATCTGATCATTTCACCCCGGTATTATTGTCGCGCATTTGTGTAAATTCCCCTTTGGCATTGCCAAATCCCATTCTCAACGGGATGAATGCATTAGGCTATATAAACCTTCGCCTGGCTGCGGGAGCCATACCTCACTGAATAAACCTCTATTTTAACAAATCATGAGCCCTATTTAATCTCACATCCTCTGGCATATTCTTGTTTTCTTAGGTGAAAAATATCAGAGTGGAAGTGTTTAGCATGGAAATCAGCTTTTTAATTACTTAAAAGTGGTCTGCGCTGTTATTAGTCTATTGTTTTAAAGAAGCTGACACTTTAAATGCACGTGAAGCTGCATAGACGCTATACCTGTCTCACTTTAACTAGCACGCAGTCATTAAAACAAATGAGATCATAACTATGATTATGGTAATAAATGGCTTGTTGTGATGGACAGTGTAGTGCCCATTATTACGCACTAAGCTGCTTTAGGGTAGTTGCCAGGGACTTAAAAATGTAACCCTCCTCCCCCTCTTTCCCAAGACCGGAGATGTTGGTCAGTAGTCAGGATCTGTGGTCAAAAAACACCAACGTCTCCTTTTGCAGCGGGTGAAGCATCTCCTCAGCGCCTACCGAGCCTCAAGATCCGCTACGAAGCTGCAAACTCCGGTAGCGCACCTCACTCTCTCTCCTTCTCTCTCTCTCTCTCTCGGTCCCTCCCGCACTCCCCCCTCCTCTCTCTCTCTCTCTCTCTCTCTCTCTCTCTCTCTCTCTCTCTCTCTCTCTCTCTCTCTCTCTCTCTCTCTCTCTCTCTCTCTCTCTCCTTCCCATTCGCACTCCGCTGCAGCACCCCCAGCACCTCAGTTAAGCAGGAGCACCGCACTGAGTCACATCTCTACACACACGCTCACTTCACGCACACACACATACACGCACACACACGCACACGAGCACAGCCTCCTGCGGTATCCCATACGGCGCAGCGGCTTTTCCAACGGCATACCAAGTGCTTCCTCGCCGGGGGATAGGAGTTGCATCTCCCGCGTCTCAGAGCGCTCAGACCGGCGTAGTGGGGTCCTGCTGATCGGGGATGCTGCTGGAAGTCTGCTGCTATTTCTTTTTCCCGTACAGGAACCGCCTTCTTACTACACCTCTACCGGGGATTTAAAGTGGACAAGGCGTGTGACCAGGATATAACATTTATTCTAAGCATTCCTCATTTTTTGGGGGGAGTAAAAGGAGTTGGGAATTGCTTTGGACGTGCCTCTTATCCGCAGTGTCGATGCGACTGCGGCTGTGAAGTGATATCTGCATAGATTACAGGTAAGGAAAGAGGCTTGTTACGACGTTAGTGTCTACAGTCAGGACTGTATTTTTGGGATGCGTTGGTGTCATTATAGCCAGGTTTTTGGGTGTGAGGTTGCCACTGCACCAGCCAGGTGACGGGAGGCGTGTTGCACCTGTTCTAGCTGCGCCATGCCCGCTCTGCGCACTCCGGCGGTCGGGCGGGTTTCATTCCAAAGCCGTCCATTTGGATCGTATAAGTAGCCCCGGGGAGAATTGCAGAAAATTGAAATGACCTGCCATTTCTCTCAACTTGGGACCCTTTTATATTGACTGGATTCCCTGCGTTTGGCGCTTCATAGCACCCATGCCCTTCATCCACTGCGAGCCAAGAGAGCTGCGTGCCCAAATTGTGCGTGTGCCTCTTGCAGCGTTTAACTCTGAAGGTTAAAAACTGAAAGATTTGTCGGGGATTCCGCGTCGGATTTACGCAGTGCCTTCGGGGGTAAACCCGGTGCGTAGGACTAGCCTTTAGTGGCTTGTACACTCCTGGACTACAATTGGGATTTCAGTCATGGCTCGGCTTTAAATTGTGAAAATGGACAAAACGATCTGATATCCTACAAATCTTAAAGCGAACTGTTCAGGATGATTAACGACAGTGACTCCCGTGACTTGTTTAAAAAAAAAAGGGCTGATTGAAAACATAGCGAATCAGAATGATAGACACAGCGTGGTTCTTACAAAAAGTTATTTAATCCACGCGGTTTTGCGCATCTTTAGAGATCCACGTTGGAATTATTAATGTAGCCTGAAACTATTCAAGCGTGGCGGTATGAAGAACCTTTCTAAACAAAGTCTATAGTATCAGGGTCTCTTAGTTCTCATATTTCTGTCCTCTAACAGTATTTGATTAGATTTTTCCCCCCAATGTAGCTGCACTGTTATCATTCGGTCTACACTGTCTCTTGAGAGTGGTGGAAAACACACGCTGCTTGGTGCAACATTTCTACCTAAATTGGCACATTTGTTTCTGTGTGGCTTCCAGGATCGCTGGGGTACGCCAGTCATCTCTCAAAGCTTTTCAACTTGACCGATGTGGCTCAGACAGAGCGCCTCAGCAAGGGTTTGACTTCAGGGACAGTCAAGTTAACAGAAAACATTGCAATATCTCCAACAGGGACTTACTATCTGTGATTTGCAGCAGAGTTTATTGTGACTTGGAATGGAATTTTATCACATATGTTATTACTGGATGATTATTTAAGGGTCACATGCTGGGTGTATTTAAGGTTAAATACGTTTTTGACAATACTGAAAAAGATTATTTGAAGGATGACATGATATGAGAGATTGTTTTGCCATTGTGTCCGACCATGTCCCACTTTATAAATGTCAAGTTCCTCTCAGAAATGTTGGTGTATGTTAGGCAACAAAGCAAAGTGTGAGTCCCTTTAAAAGTTGGTGACTTTCATTTACTGAGATCTAGATCACCTCCCTCTTGATTGCTCCTCCGCGGTCCGCGTGTTGAGAGTCTCACAAAGTACGTCAAGATACTTGCCCACTTATTCTGAATGAGTCATATCTTCCCCACATTGTATGTTTATGATACAGTGTTACGGTAAACACTGTCTTAAAATGATACGAGTTCATTCTGTATATGGTCATCTTTACTCTGTTGTCAACACATTGGCTTTTTTGCACAGGGTTAATCATCTCCTCTGCCGTAACATAGCTGTGGGTCATTTCCTGGCATCAGTGTCATCAGTGGGAGCTTGAGCTGATTTCTATACATTGAAGCAAAGAGCGTAACAGTGCAGGCTCTACTTCAGCTGAATAGTGTGATGTAGCTTTACACTTTGTCCCGTACGTCTCACTCCTGCTCCCTCGCTCCCTCCTTCCTCACCTCCCTCCCTCCCTCCCATCCTCTCTCGCACCCATACACAGAAAGCAGCTGCTCCAGCCTATGCAAACTGCAGAGCCCCTCGTACAGCAGTCACACTGAGTACTCTGAGCCCCTCTCCCTCTATCCACCTGCACTCCAGCCTCAATACATCAACCCATTGTCCACGCCTCCAAATCCTAATGTAACACTATACTTAATGTATACCATTGCGTTATTGTTGCTTCACAGATACTTTGGAAGCACATTAATTATACTTAGTGGAGTTGTGTTTTCTGTAATGATCCCAACAAAAGGCTTGGATATTTGTGCCAAGTGCACACTCAACAGAGCGTGGCGGAGGGGACGGGGCTATATATTAGAGAAACCATGAGGGGCAGTGTGGCTTCACAGGCTGCTGCAGTGGATGGATTGTTCCCATAGGCTTTCATTCATCAATCTGACATAGTAACATTAACATAAACATTACTATTGATTGGATAATTATCCAAAGAAACAGACATTATATATTGCTTTGAAATCATTTAAACAAAAGATTTTTGAACAACATTTGCATATGCACAGATGTGCTCTGGGTAGTGGGGGAAACACACAGTGATATTATTTGCAGCTGTTTTGCATTTTGAGAATCACCAACGTCATTGTGATGGGTCTTTAATGGGCAGCTGAAAACAAACCGATTAAACATCCAATACTGCTGTTTGATAGGTAGCCTCTTTAGTTGCTGGTTAACTGTGTGTATCCTGTGATGGAGAGGAGCTCACCTACTGGGAGAACTATCTGTCCACTTGCTGGAAGGTCCTCAGCTTGCTTCGGGCTGGCAGGCAGGCTGTAGCTTGACTGTGTGCATTTGTGTGTGAGTGTGTCTGGTTTTCAGTGTTTATGTACATTTCAAACTCATTCCAATTTGTATGCTTGTCCTAAGAGGATTTGTATGTCCTGTCCTCTGCTTGTGTGTGTGTGTGTGTGTGCGTGCATGCATGCTTATGTGTACTTCTGCTCTCAAGGTCTCAAGGCGAAAAACATTAAGTCCCTGGGCTGTTTGATAATCCTATCTCATCTGTGTCTTGCCTCCTCGTCCTTTCACCAAATTCCAGCTCAGTCCTAAACTCTTACAAGCTGTAAGAGCACTTGGCACTATTCGTTCTCCTTCCCTCCTCCCACACGATTCTCCCTTTTTTCTTTCCCTCCCTCTCTCCTCCCAGCGTGCTGTCCATCAAGACCTGCCTATAGGAATTGGACAAGCAGCCTTTATCGGCGTGTAAGCACCTCACATTGACATACTACCCCCTGTCTGTCGGCCAATGTTACGGCTACAAGGCTGGAGTTTGGACCCAGAGAGCACGGCCTTGTCAATATTATGGCTCGCTAATGGATAAACTCTCACTCCAACCTTGGCAGTAAAGACATTCATTACATTTTGGGGGAGGTTCACTTACAAGAATAAGCTCCATAGAAAATCTTTGCAATGTGTTCTTGTCAAGGGGGAAACTATGAATGAGTATGAATGGGCAATCTGAGAAAGATTCTCCATTGTGATATAAATGCCTGGTAGCAGTGTAGGCAAGACTCAGCGGAAGTGTGTTTGTGTGTCTGTGTTTGGGTGTGAATGATGCATCTGTGACTGGCCTGGCGAGGCCTTATATGAATACTCTGGTCACAGAGACGTATCGTCATGTCAGACTGAATGATGAGTCTGTGAATTGGACCTGAATGGAGCTCTCTGTTTGTTCTCATTCTCTCTCTGTTGCTCTGTTTCTTACTTGATGTCTCTTTCTTTCTCTCTCACTCTCTAACTCACACCCCTCTGGGCTGTGACAGGACTACCAGACACAGGCTAGTGTCCAATTAAACCCCCTCCTCTCCCTGCCACCAAACACCAAGGAGAAGATGGCAAATCGTATTTCCGTGTCACCAACTCTTCTTTTCCACTTTAATCTGTCTCCAATATATGTAGGAGAGTCAGGCACATGATTCTTTAACAATAGCTGTAGGGCTAATATCAAAAGTGATATATTCTTTTTGGGGGTGCTACCCTTTTTTTTCAATTTTTAATACATTTTTTATGCTGCCACAATTAAATACAGAGCCAGCTGGTCTGACTGGAAAGTGGCACTGGTTTTTGGTTTAGAATGAAAGCTTTACCAGTAGTGCAACTGGGGTTCAATCTTGAATTACAGTTATTTAATTGCAGTTGTCCTTGCCCCTTTTACTTGCTATATAAATGTTATCTTTTCTGAATGGACTTGACCTTAGTGTGCGACATAAGATTCAAAGTCTATTATGTTTTATTTGACACTTCATTAAAAAGATAGTATCACTGACTGACGGTTTTGATCTAAATTCCAATTTGGGGGGGGGGGGGAGGATTCTATGCTACATTAAGAGAGTAATTGCTTACAAGTATGTAATTAACCCGTTGGTAATGCACCACGGAGCTGCATATTGATGTTTGCCACAGCAATGACAGCAGAGATATGAAGTGGGGATCTCCAAACAATAGGCGTTGTAAATTCTATGGGGAGAAATCAATAAGCGTCACATTGTCCAATTTAATGAGAACCTTTGTTCTTCTCGGAATAGTTTACTCAGCATGTGCGTGACAGACAGACGCCTAAAGAGAAGCTGTATATAAATAAATAAGTATATACAGTACCAATCAAATATATGTGGGTGTATGTGTATACCTGCTGAAAGGAACTTCTTTTTTCATCTTGGCAGCCGGCGTCTTATTAAGCCGTCACGTGCCATCATAATGGGGCCCAATACATGTACATGCTACTATATCACAGTCACACCACTTTTATTTCCTCCCTCGAGCATTCTCTCATGGTTCCTTTCATCTTTTTCTCAATCCTTCTCTCTCTCTTGGACTGTTTCTGCCTCCAGCTCTCTCCTCCCATATCTTTCTGCCTCACTCTAAGCTGCCAAGCACATAACTTTATCTGTGTGTGTGTGTGTTTGTGTGTTTGTGTGTGGGGTTGAGCAAAAAAAAAAAAAAAAATCCCTACTGTTGTGACATTGGAATGACCTATGAGGCAGGATATAAGACATGGGATGTTGCTGTTTAGATGGGAATCAGGGAGACGTGGAAAGGCACCAACGTATCAGTGGGTTTGCCAGACTGCTCCTCTTGATAAGACCATATTAAGCGTTTCTCCCAGGTCTCTATGATTCATATGGAGCCGTGAGTCTGATATATAAACAGCTCTCTTTGATGCAGCGGCAGATGACACGCTGTGGCATATTGGCTCTTATGTTTGTGTGTGCCAAGTCGAGCATGACAAGCAGTAAATTAGTTTTGTTTCAGATGCATGAAATGATGAGAAAATTGCAGACTGTCTCAGGGCATTTTTTCCCCCTCTTGCTCTCTCTCATTTGCTCCTGCACCGACGCCTCAAGTCCACGCAAGGATTAGGCCCCTAATTCTGTTTTCATCCTGCCTGTCGCAAAGAAGCATGGGCACGCATGCTTAAGTATGCATGCATGTGTGCACATGTTTTATTAATCCATATCAGACAATACCTCAAAGCTTTCAATACGGATCATGTAACATACAACATACAACAAGCCAATTTATTTCATTCCCCATTTTTCTGTCCTTTATCCTTTGGGATTTTTTCTCATCAGTCTACACTCGCTCTTTTAGTGAGGCTGGAAAAACAGTTGTTGCTGACAAATGAAATTCCAATGTTATTATAACATATTGTGCTCCATAGATCCACAAATCCCCACATCAAAATTTTGAGTATTAGGAGTGTCAGCTCTTGCAACAGCAGTAACGGTTCATGATAATGCACGTTGTTGACAGAAACATGTACACTCTTGATACTCTCTCTGGTCCCGGCACTTCATTGGTTGTTGGAGCACTGGAGTGACACTGCTGAGTGCTGCACTTTTGAAAAGTTGGAACTTGTTTCAACTTGAAATGAGGATCAGTGCTTAAAGTGCTCGGTGTTAAAAGAGGTCAGTGATTTCTTTTTTTTGGGTTGTGAGCACTCAAAGCACCACCTCTCCATAGGTGGAGTAAGAAAACAACTTCTGCATTACTTAAGAGGTTTTGGTGGATGCATGCATAAAAAGGTTCATGTTTTTCTGTGGAAGATTAATGCCTGACATTGTTGATGTTGGTGTTATCTTATATTCTAAATATACGGTCAATGATTCCTCTTTAGCCACAGCATGATGTTGCTAACACTAAAATTGCCATGTCAAATAACTGTATTTATCTTACTGAGAGTAGTTTGTTTTCACTGGAGTGTAGTTCTACTATGATTGACAAGTGTTTTCCAGCCTCTGTAGGAGCAGACTTATTGAGCAGCACTGACTGTAAACTGTACTGAGAATGAGATGACTATGTTAGATTACTATATTTTTTACAGTACAATATTGTTTCATAGCAGGAGGGATCTTCTGTTGGATGACCAGTGGATTTAAAGTTAATGATATGTCTGACTGCTCTTTTCCACCCACACATACCCTCCAGTCCTCTCTCCTTTGTCCTCTCTCTCACTTCCTGTCTGCTATGAGTGTCTGTAGTGTCAGGGGGCATCAGTATGCAGTGTTACCACAGTAATTGTGAAACAGCGGGCTCAGGGAAGACCCCTGCTGCGTTTTAGTCAGGATGCAGTGGGGCAAAGGGGGTAGGGGGGGGGCGTCTGCTTTACAGTAATGCCCTCCTCACACCACCCCACCTTCTCCTCCTGTTTCCCCCCCCTCCCCTCAGGATATATCATAGTCTAGCAGCATAATGCTGGGGATGTTACAGAGAGGTTTAACAAGGCTTACACTGGGTTTTCATGTTATTCTTTTCTCTGCGTGCTTCTCCCTTTTGAGTTTGGGATTTTGTCTTCCTTGAGTATTTTTTTTTTCTTCTGTTGATGGGATTTGGAATTGCTTGTGGGTGTGCGAATGCAGTGATTGACTCTTAGCCAGGGCCCAACTCTCGCCAAGTGCTGGGGAGAAATTTGTTGCTCTCCTGGAATAAAATGTGTTTCATTTGTTATTCTGGTTAAGCCTCAGACTACCACCACTGACAGGTATTGATTTTCGATTGCTGTGATTAAGCTTGCCAGTGAAGGGTTGACTGCGCCAGAACATTGAAGATTTGACTATCTATCCCAGCAACCCTTTTTCCTTTCCCCAAACTGGTGAAGGGTTTGCTTACTCACACATTATATCATACTTTGAGTCTGACATACATGTTTGATCTGTGTCATCCTTTTTTTACCCTCTCCCATGTTGTGAAGATTGTTAGAACTGAGGATTATTCGAGCACTAAGCTGACAGCGTACTACATATCCTGCCTTCTGACACTTGCGTTCCTGTATGGCTCAGCCCAGGGAGAACCTATTAAATCTTTCCACTATAGTGACACGTACAATCCTTACCTGCCACCCACGCATCTAACTGTGTTCCTATGGCAACATGATTTGTCAACTGAGAATCTCTCCACTTAAAGTGTCCTTTACTGCTTTGCCTGACTTGGAAAAAATAGCAGGAGGCACTTAAGAGACGTGATAGGTTGATACTGTGATGGACTTCTGACCTTTCATATGACAGTAAGTGGACTCAGAAGATTCACTATTTACATTTTTATCTGCAGTGGGAGAAAGGCAGCAATACTTGTTGACATTCTCAGCACTGATTACCATGAAAGTTGGTTTGGGTTGAAGTGCCTGTATTTCAAGAAGCTCTTCTACACCGCGAGTCGTCTTTTCTTTGAATACAGTGACAGTTGGAGCGTTTGTAGTTTGATATTTATTTGGTGCTCGTACTACCTTGAACAACAGCCTTTTCATCCAGCATATTTTCCATTTTGTTGTAAGTTTCAGGCACAAAGCATCATTTGACCATTGGATTGCACTTAATGATTATTTTCATCCTTGATTAAACTGTCAGGTGTTTTTTTGAATATTTCTGTAGTCCATAAATGTTGGGAAACAGTGATTCGATTTTTTTTTGATCAGTCCAGAACACAAAGATGATCAAATTTACAATAATGTGTATTATTATTGTATTATTATGCTCACATTTAAACAACTGAAACCAGTAAACTGTTTGCTGTTTTATCTTGATAAGTAACACAAGGGATTGTTCACTTGTTAAATTGTTAATTGTCAATTATTCATTTCAGCATTTATGCGCCCTATAATTAGGAAAGACAACAGAGGATGAAGGTGACACATAAATTCTTTCAAATAAATAACAATGCTACAGCAGGATTTCCACACATTTTTTGGCTGTTATAAAAAATATCAGTTCAGTACTGAGCACTCATCTCGCTCTCCCAGCTCTGCACACATAGCAGTGGGAGTTGCTGTAGACACCAGCACTACTCCAATCCCCAGATGATAGACTGGAAGAGGAAAGGTGAGCCACTTTGTTGTATTGCATCAAGCATCCTCCCTCAGACTTTTTTTCCCTCTCTCTCTGTTGGCTCACAAAAAGGCTGTCCTCTCCCTCTCTCTGAGTCTACAAATGTAACTGTGGAAAAAGCACAAGTTCTGAGAGAGGTTTTCATCCCTCCCTGCTCCCTCCCCTTTTCTTTGTGTCCATCAATTCTGCATTGTCATGGTAGTTCTTCCAGCTGAGCTTTGTTGTTCTGGGCCCACCGGCAAATCTGGCAACCAGATAGTTATGCGGAGTGTGTGCGTGTATGTCTGTCCATGTAAAGTGGACCTGTGTATGTGTTTTGTAAGAGGTTTTTCTCCATGTCCCTGGGAAAAGCAATGCGATGAGGTAAAGCTTGCAGAAAATCAAAGTATAAAAATGTCCATGACCAGCTGTGGAGAGTCGAAAGCAAGGGGGGAGGAGGAGGAGAGGGAGGAAGAGAGAGAGAGAGAGGAGGGGTAAGACGCTGGATAACAATTTGCATCCTCTCACTTGCTACTGTGAACGGCGGCTGGCTAGAAATCTTGTCTGATGTGTTTATGCCATAGGCTTTGAGGGATGGAGTTATAGGCAGGGAGAAAGTTTGAGGGGAGACAAACATTGTGGTGGGAAGGAGGGGAAGTGGAAAGCCATGTAATGGAATGTAAACCTGCCTGAACTCAGTTTATCCAAGTCTGTTTGTGAAATGGCTTACCCAAATATTTACAGCTAATGTTAAGGATATTTTTTCTTTAAATTCATAGTGCCAAGGGTAACTCCAGTTTTGCCATTGTGAAAAGAAATGGCCTCAGGTCTGTAGACTAACTCGGCCTTGGTCGTGAAGACTGTTCTCAACCAGTCTTGACACCTCAGCGGCGCAGTTCCCTGTGAGCCCAGCTTTTCTGCTCCGTCAAGGACTAGCTCAGTCCTTCCTTAGAAGTTCATGTAGACAACACAAAAAAAAATGTTGCAAAGGGAGAGTTGGAATTCTCAATCCACTGTAGCAAAACACAACTTTTCCACTTGTTGACAGCTCTATCTTTCTGTAACCGCCAACGGCAACAGCCGCGAAACAAAGCCGCGTCTATACTCTTGGACCCCTCGCAGCAATAAAGACTCTCGTACAACTAATTTATGAATACCAGTTAGTGGACAGAACTATGTTACTATGAAAGGCCAAAGGGACCCTGTTGGAGTGGGGATTTGGTGTCTGTGAAGCTGTACGCTGCCAGTGGCTTGTAATCTCTATGTGCATGAGTGTAAGCGATAGAAAGTGTGAATGAGTCTGTGGCTTCTTCCAGAATGATGACTGGAGTGGATTTATGAGTCTGTGAATCATTTAATCATGGCCCTCATCCCACTAGACCTCGCTTCCCTCCTCCTCCTCTCAGATGCCTCTTTGTGCCTCAGGACATCACAGACCAAGTATGACGCTGACATTATGGCTTGTGGTAGCAGTTTATGGCCAAATAGACACTCATTCATTAAAAAAAAAAAAAAAAGCAATTAGTTTGTAATTGACTCCAACAGCACATATTGTTAAAATGTTTTTTGTGTTTAGGGTGCACTTAAATATGCAACACAAGCACTTTGAAAAATGCATAATATTAATTAATTATTAAGTATGGTAATCAAAAACATGATTATTAGGGATTCATTGTTAATGCTGCATTTATCACTTCCTCCCATGCTTTTGCTTCAAATACCTTAGTTTTGAACCAATCCATTTATAATCTCATCTGCTGGTTGATATGTAGTAACCATTTATGAGCAATACATGCTTTTCAGACTGTATTTTATTTTATATTTATTTTTATACTGCTGAGATGCTTTCATCTTATATGCTACCATTCAGGAGCAACCACCTCCACTTGACCTGCCGCTTTACACAGAATTTAATAGCATTTCAACACTCAGCCTTCCCTTTGCAGCCAAGCACAGCAAGGTTTGCAGAAGAAATATGTAGGTGCATGTATAAGCTGTGTTAGTGTGTGCACCTCAGCAGCATCCCCTTTATCCCCAGTGTGTGGGCTGCAGAATGAATATGAAAGTATTTGTGTATTTAGATTAAATTCACCTTAATGTCCATCAGTTTGCCACGCGTCTGCTGCATAAACGACTCCCATGGTGCAGCATTGTACTCATCAGTTAAATATTATCATTGTAAACATTTTCATAATAAGCCCAAAGGAGGTTCTGCACTGTAATTATTGACAATTATTGGCAATTACTGGCAATTACTACCGATTATGACATCATGCCAGTATTAGTTTTTGTAGTTTAGATGCAGAGTTTTCTCATTAGACACTGAAAGAGTGACATACAAGGGGAGAAATGTTTTTGCATGTCTGCACCTTTAGTTATGTGTTTAAAGATAATTGGAGTGGAGTGTTAAAGTGTTTAGTTTGTGGAGAAGTCAAAATATCACATTATTTAATCACCATCATTTGTTACGGTAATTCTATTAGTGTTATTTCACTTGCTCAGCACGACATTGAAAGCTTGACTTTCTCTTTATTTAACCTTTTTAGGGAAATTACACATACACTTTTACTCATTTAGCCGTGCCAGCTGTGTCCTCTTTCTCTATGTCGTTGCTCTTTCACAGGCAGTAGTTATAATATAGCACAATTTGCTGAATGTGTTTAAAAATGGGATATCTCAGCAGCTGGAAGGGCACTTTTGACACATCTTGTCAAAGTGTTCATTTTTCAGTTTCCCCAGACCATTACCACAAGGCTGCAAGTCTCTGCAGGTGTAGGCAGTATGTCTTCACTAGTATGTCCCACATTTTCCATCTATCCCACATGGCCTATACTTAGGTAATTTAAACTGGATGGGCATGGGGGCAGAATGACAAAGTATGACAAAGTATTCTTTCTAATTGAGGCAACCACAAAGTTAAGAGAAAGTCAAGATACATGAGACATGACACATGTGCTTCAATATCCTTGCTGGACCTTTATCACTGTGACTGAACTGTAAGTTCATTGAGTGAGTGTAAATACAACATCATGGACCACTGGAGCATCGGTTATAGTCAACATGTCTTTAGTTTAGAAGAATGATTTCTCATGCATTGAAGTGTTTTTTGTCTTGGTTCCATGGATTAGAATAATATTTACTTAATATAATTGGCATTTAAACATGAATTACAGAAACAAAGGGAATAACTATTTAAAGTGAAATACAGGCTAGTCAACTGACCTCATTCCAGCTGTGCATAGTGAACCAGGAGTTGTGATCTTTAAGACTCTTCCTCATCACCACTATGGATTATAAGAGAAATAATCCATGAGCTTCAAGCAAACCAAATCAACCACTGCACTGATGATCTGTGAGCCACAGATGTGCACGGTACTGTGGTGGGTGTGTGTGACTGAATAGGATAAGATAGGATGGATTAATATGACTGTTTTTGTCCAATAGTTTATTCCTTGTCCTTTGTACTGGGCTTAGCTCAGCACACACACACACACACACACACACACACACACACACACACACACACACACACACACACACACACACACACACACACACACACACACACACACACACACACACACACACATTTGATAACACACACATACACCTCCACATACTGAGTGCATCCTCACACACTAATATAAAAAAAGAAAAACTGTAGAAACAGAATCGGCTGTCGTAGAAAAAATGAAAGCTGCAGTTCAATGTTTTATTATAATCACCGCAAATCCTTCTAAATGATCAAGCTTTCATGTCTAAGAAGTTAATCTCGGAGGTCAAGTCTGCGTTAACTTAGCAATAGTAAGAAAGGAAGATGAGGAGACAATAAGAAATAGGGATAGATTTAAAAAAAATGAATAAAAAGAAGCTAAACATGTCTTTGTGGTCAACAGTCAGTGATCACTAGCTTCATTTGTGATAAACATTTGAACTGGGGCAGGTCTGATCCTGTTTACAGCAACTGAGCCAGAAAACCTGATTTAGCCGATGGGTGAGTTCAGAAGCTGTTATTTTGGCATGTAGAGATTTTTCTTTCTTTGCTGGCGCCACACAAGCTGTAACCAGTTGGAAGTAGAGCAACATTCACACAGCCTTATCAATGTCTCCATGATTAAGAGCTTATGATAAAGGATCACAGGATGTTCATGACAGTGAAGGCTATATGGCAATCCTTAGCATTAATTTATATGACTTAATACAATGTTTGATTCACATTTGAAAGGATGGAATTGTTATGTTCAATCTTTAAATAAAGGGATTACTTTAAGGATATGCCAAGAAAATACTAAGTTATCCTGCAGTAATGTGACAGTAATTATGACATAGGGGCTGCTGTGGACTACTGTATATGACAGTTCTGTGGGCTCCTTTGTTCTCTCTGTGCGGCTAATGCTAATGGTTTAGATCTGAGGGTATTCAAATGTTATGGTGACAATTTCCATGCGCTTTCTCTCAAGGTACCACTGGTCTCTGGGCTTGTCTCAACCTGGATCACTGTGGTTATCCTTAAGTTCTGCACCCTTCCCTTAGGCTCTGAGCCTCTGAGTGTGTGTGTGTGTGTGTGTGTGTGTGTGTGTGTGTGTGTGTGTGTGGGGGGGGGGGGGGTTGATTAAGTGTCTGTCAGTTTGTTTTCATGTCCTGCTTTAGGACTTTTTCACAGTAGATATTTTGGCATGTTGTAGCAGGTGTAATTAATGACATTAATAATGGCTGCATTTCATTGAGGTGTAACTATCACTTTTTGTTGTAGCAGATTTCTTCTCTTCACCTTCAACCCTCTGAGTAAGACTACATGTCTGATTCAATAGTGAATTCATTTTATTATGACTAAAGGAGGATCTAAAGTTAGGTGAAGGACTAAGAGTGAATTTGAACGAAGCTTTACATTGATTATACAATCTTTTTTTTCTCCCCACCTTGCCACTTCTCTCCACCCTTGACCAACAGGCTTTACCAGCTCACACCTCAATGCACATAACCTCCACTGTACGGTTTTACAAAGGCTGTTTATTATGATTGGTAGCCCAAGGTGTGCTGTGTGCAAAATGAAGTGTTATAATTCCTGATTTATGACCTGCTTCAGTGGCACTGACATGAGAGAGAGAGAGAGAGAGAGAGAGAGAGAGAGAGAGAGAGAGAGAGAGAGAGAGAGAGAGAGAGAGAGAGAGAGAGAGAGAGAGAGAGAGAGAGAGAGAGAGAGAGAGAGAGAGAGAGAGAGAGAGAGAGAGAGAGAGAGAGAGAGAGAGAGAGAGAGAGAGAGAGAGAGAGAGAGAGAGAGACTTTTGCTGGAAATCAAGTCTCACCACAACTCAACCAGAGAGATTGCATGAAGATTAAAATCACAAGGGTCACACTATGTCCATGCAATTTCAACATGAATATATATTGATTAGTGAGAGTCTTTTTTGACATAACACATTTGATTAAGTTACTTAAATTTGGTACTTAAGGAATCTCAGTTTTTCTGTAAGAAGCTACAGTGGGCATGTTGTCATACCGGTCGATGTTTAGTGTTCTGATTGGCACAAGCACTTCCATAATGACTGTTGAGCAGCGCCACCGAAAATTCTTGCCCTGAAGGTAACAGACGACAAAGCCATTTGTGTCTCTTAAACACAAACACACGTGCACACAAACACACACAGCACATTAAACGTGTCTTGTTTCAGTGTTTCTCATACTGCAGCAAAACATTCAGTCATTCCGGCTTCAAGCAAACTACGACTCATAATTAATTACTGTGTCGAGAGGAAAAAAAAGAGATACTGGAAACCAGAGATGAGGAAGAAAGGGTGAGGGAGGAGAAGAGGGATAAAGAGAGAGAGAGAGAGAGAGAAGGAGAGTCAGAAATTTAAGTCATGAAACAACAGAGGAGCTAAGGGGATATGGAAGGAGAAAAAGGTACAGGAAAGGAAGAATGGATGGATGTAGAAAGAGAAAGACGACGTGTTGGGACTTAAGATGGTGCCAGTCGGCGGCTGATGGAAGCGAGAGCTGATTTGTCTACACGGCCCTGCATTCCTGTCTGCCCGTTAGTGCAGGGAATAAGGGAATTGGAAGAGAGAGAAATGGAAAAGGAGAGAGCGCTAGAGGCTTTGAATTTGTTCTATGAAAGCAACTGTCAGACAATGCCTAGCAACACCATTTAAGAAGGATTCTTGGCTGCATTTATTGGAATTACTGCAAAATATCTGTCTTTTTGATTCAAAATGAGCTTCGATGGCACAGCATGACTATAACTAGGGGGCAGTTTGACAGATGATAGAGAGGATATCTTTTTTTGTTAACACAAAATGTCAAGTGCTGCTTGTTAAATATAGATTAGAGGGAAATATTAAAGCTCTCTTGAACTCTTTTCATCACTGCATCTGAATTTTTAAAGTTTTTTTGAAAACACTCTTATCTTAGAAAGTGGTTGCTTTATAACATCACTTGTCAAAAGGAGTCTAACATTGAGCTCAGGTGTGTTGTACTGGTCGGCAGCTTCACCTGTTTGTACCGTCATTCTGTATTTTATTCAGGTAATTGATGAAGTAGATGAAGCTCTTCAGTCATAATCATTTTCTTACCTTCATGTGATTAAGGTCCATAATGTTTAGAGTTGAGTTGCCTGTGTATCTTTGTTGAGACTCGGACATCTTGATTTAATTGAGAGCTTCATTAAGTTCACCCTGTAAATGGCCCTCTCTGGTCACTGCTGTGTGGTCTCTGTCAAACGCAGAGGACCCTCCCATTCAGGAAGCAAACCGCAGTCTAACCCAATCAGAGTAAGGTGCTGACGGCAGGCCATCAGGCTCTTCAACAGTCCTCCTAATGACATTAGAGCCTCTTGATCTGCACTGATGATAACACACTCCACTAATCTCAGCCTGCATCAGTGCCCGCCACACAAAGGCCCGACCTGAGCCAGGAGTGTGCGTGTGCATGTAGAGTTTGTCAGTATGTGTGTGTTTGAGTGACCTTACTTTGGAACCGAGGACTGTTTGAGCGCTGTACTCCCTCAAGGGCTCGGTCATTCCCCACGTTTATTGCAGCGTAGTGATATTGTAACCAAAGACGAAATGTAGAGATTATTATTTCTGTATTGAAAACATTCTGAGAAGGCCTAACCCTGGGTGTGTGTTTTAGAAAAATGTGTGTGTTTGAACCCCATCCTACTAAGGAGGATTAGTAAGTCTCTGAAGATGTGAAGAAGTGGCAAAAAATGAAAGAGATTGAGCGAGGAGAGGGGATGGGCAGATGTCAGCTATTTCTCTGAAATCCAGAGGGGTTGTCCAGTTGGATCTTTGCCTAGACCCCTTCTTTGAAATGCTCTGACTCACTCTAGGAGAGTGAAACGGAGAGACAGCAAGCTAGCAAGACAGCAAGAAAATATGTGTGACACAGAAATTGTGTTTACGCTTGACACACTTTTACTGGACCAGTGATTCACTATGTCTGGCTTTGCTTCTTTCACACAGTATCCGTATGAAAATATCAGGATTTCAGGATATGCATATACTTTTTTCTCAATTTCGGTCCCTTTTTTGCTTCTCATTCCCACTGGTGTCCTGGGAGTTTGTGGACCGTACCATCTTACTTCTGATAACTTGCCATACACTTACTTTAACCTGACAATGATCACACCTCAGAAGTGAATAAGGATGTGATCCATCTCTTGCTTTCCATTCGCAAATTTTGTGGCCAAACCAAAATGAGTTCTGTAGTGATGGGTTGATGTTAGTGATGGTGCTGTATTTCGCTCCACTTGCATCACCTAGGTGCCCCAACAGTCACATTTCAACTGTGGTTTGATTGAGTCCAGCAATTTATGTCCACTTTTTAAAATATTTAACCTCATTTGCTAAACGTAAACAAAGGTTTGGTTAACTATACCTTAACCATACTGCAGTTGCTAAGCCTGGCTGTAATGTGGGGCAGAGTCCACTACCATTATTCTGTTTGGTTAGTGATTTGCCCTTGCTTGGAAAGACTTTGTTTGCATGTGTTAAGTTAATATGAACCAAACTCTGTAGTTATATCAAAGAAAACAAACTGTAGTTGCCACTCGTACAGCTGGGAATTGTCTCTTCTCAAGATAGCCAAGTCAGTTCACCACCGCTGCTCTGGAACTGCTACAAACTGCAATATCTGCCTGCTATAAATGAAAATGTCTGTCTTTAACACACTGAACAAAGGGAGATTATTTCCTTTGCACTGAATACTATCTTAATAATGAAAGGTAATGTATTTTTTGTATTATGTGTTGATGCTTATAAACATGGGGTTGATAGCTACATCTGTAGTATATAATGTCATAGTCTCTTAGTCAGTTTTCTGTCATTCATATGATATGTACCCAGTTGACAGTACAATCCTAAGGCTTTCTTTGTAATATCAACAGCTCTGTGGTGGATTAGACCTCCTAACCCCGATCTAGACAGGGTATCTGGTGACAGTAATCCATGCTGCTAAGCCACGTCTTGATGTAAACACCAACGACACCCCGCCTTCTCTCTGTATCCTCTCCGTCCTTCATTTTTCTTTTCTTCTGCTGCCTTCTTGAGAGAAATGAGTTTGCCATCTGTTTTGTGTATCAGCGGGGGGTTAGCTTAGCCTGACAGGCAACTTATACCTGATCACTTTATCATTACTTTGGTTTTTGCTTGTTCACAGGATTGATCGTATGTGTGTGTGGCAGAGTCATTTCTAATTATTCATCTTAATTTCCTTTTTCTGTGTAATAATCACAGAATTGAGCCAGAGTGTGCGTGTGAAGGTTTCATTGCTCAGAAAAAGGGTGAATCTACTGAAAGTAATAGTTCTGATTAATGTCTGTTAGCTGCTGCTACTTTACAAATATCCAGTGCGAAAAGTTGAAATATATATTATTATATTATAAGGGACTGAAACTGAGAGAACTGATTGCAAAATCTGACATAATTTAGGCCATGAAGGTCCTGGCCTACAAAATGCATACAACGCCATAATGGCCATTCATATTTACACATTGTGTGTCTTTACTCTCAAGTAATGTATAATTTGATTTGTGCTGGTGTGTGTGTGTGTGTGTGTGTGTGTGTGTGTGTGTGTGTGTGTGTGTGTGTGTGTGTGTGTGTGTGTGTGTGTGTGTGTGTGTGTGTGTGTGTGTGTGTGTGTGTGTGTGTGTGTGTGTGTGTGTGTGTGTGTGTGTGTGTGTACTGTTCAGGTTGTCAGAATGATAATAATGAGTCGTGAGTCGTCCTGTGCTCTGTCCCTGGCTAATTCTCTTCTTCCTGCAGGCAGGATCATTGCAGGGTGTATGTGTAGTTGTTTGGGTTCTCTCCTTAGTTACAGCTTCTCCTGAGCCGCGTGTTGATAGCAGAGCCTCTTTTTCGCCCAGCGGCCCGTAGCAAACTGAAAAAGCCTCAGTTTACTTTGCTCTAGTTTAATTTGGTTTTTGCCAGTGTTGTAGTGGGGGGCATAATGTGTCCTTGTTTATGCCAAGGTATTATGCCAGATTGTGTGTGTGTTGCAGGGGACATTCCTGCTTTGTATGCTCGCAGTGTTTTTGTGTATTTTGTTCCTAAGTGTCAAGGAGTGTGTGTCTTGCTGTTTTGTGGTCCACATTTGTGTGTGTGTGTGTGTGTGTGTGTGTGTTTGTGAGGACGTGCATTTGTGATTGTGATTATGCTAGGCGAGTGCAGGGACACTGTGTTTTCTCCCAGTCCCAGTGTGTGGCTGCGATGCAGAGTGACGCTTACTCCTCTGATCAGTGCCAGAGCCCAGCAGGGGAGGGGAGGGGAGGGGAGGGGAGGCAGGCGGGTGGGTGGTTGGAGGCTTAGTGGGGGGGGGGGACTTCACCACTCCAGTCAGTACACTGATCTGGGACACACATCTCTGTCTGCTTGTTTTCTCTTTCTTCATCTGCCTCAGTGTCACTGTCTCTCTCTGTCTTTTTTGGTCTTCTCATGCTTCCTCACACACTTGCTTTTGCTCTTTTTGCTAACTACCAGTCCCATGTGGAATCTCATACTAACACTCATACTTGTCTACTTCTACTACTACTATTACTTACTAAACAACAGCATGACCCAATCATTCCACATTACCCAAGGCTACTCACCTTGTCCCTGACCTGTGACCACCGAATTGTGTGCATTACACCTCAATCATCCAAAACAGTAATTAAAAAAACAGTTGGGTGACAAGCAGTGGGTCACGAGAGATGTAACCAAGCTACCATGCAGAACTAAACAGTGGCAGTCTAGCAGTCTCATAAGAGCAGGTGCATCGCCTAAAGCATTACTCATGAGAGAAAGTACCACAAAAGCAATCCACCACACTGACCCTTCACAGCTGATATCTCATCAACTACAAACACACAACCCCATAATACTCAGAGATGAACGGACCCGACAGAATGTTAGAGAAGTGCTTGAAAACACATTTCCAATGTGTGAGTGTCCTTTGTCCCCCATAGCCACAAAATACCCCTGAAACAGAAAAAACAAGCATAAAAATTCATAGAAATATTAAATATATATATAATATTAAATTAAATTGAAATCAGCTTTTGTGTTCCACAAGACAGCAGTTAGTATAGTTGAGGGTTAAAAGTTCAAGCAACTGCCATCTACTGTATTTATTTACTACCGTTAGAAAGGAACCAAGAAAATCATATAACTGGATGCATGTGTAGACTTTATGACTGGAGAGAAT
The DNA here is from genome assembly GCF_963691925.1 of Scomber scombrus. Taxonomy (NCBI): domain Eukaryota; kingdom Metazoa; phylum Chordata; class Actinopteri; order Scombriformes; family Scombridae; genus Scomber; species Scomber scombrus. The sequence continues at coordinate 18,793,073 of NC_084991.1, forward strand.
GGAGCTCTCCTTCCCTCCATATCCTCATTCTAAGCAAATGGACACAACACTCAGTGACATTGTTGTGGCTGGAGGAAGACATGCACTTAAGATCTCCATTATGTCTCAGAACCATCACTGACCTTTCATCCTTTTTTTGCTTGGCATGATTTGGGCATTCAGAATTTCACTGTTCTCCACATTCTGTTTTGTCTCTTATCAATCTTGATCATTTTCTTAATCTTTGTCTCTGTTTGCGTACACTTGTTATTGTCATTCATTCACCGCCATTCACCCCATGACAGATTACACTAGATAAGTGTGCAAAAATCTGTTTTTTTATGAATATAAAGGATTATGTGTAATTATCCTCCTCCTTACTCACTCATAATCTCCAAATCCCATTTGACTCATAGTGTTTTTTATGAATGTGATAGTTTATTTTTGAGCATTTTTACACTGTGAGAAGTTAAGCTGTTTACCAAAGACTTTGACACTTTCTTCATTTCCAAGTCATCTCTTCAACATTAATGCCTCCCTTCCTTCACACTATGAACAGTAGGAGGTTATTATCATTTTTTTTAAGGCTTGCTTTTCTGTTGTGTCGCCTCCAATTGTTATATCTGGCTTTGGCTCTCCATTACACAATCATCACCAAAGCAAAAAGGCTCCTGACTTATCCATAATAGCTCTGCATAATACTGTTGTCCCTGAAATGAGCTTTTCAGCTGCAAAAAACATCGTCTGAAACTGGATAATTTGGAGCAGTTGACCTTTGAACTCAACTGGTTGTTTGTGTCTTGTCTGAAGTTTTAAGAAATATTTCTGACAGCAAGAATAAATGTGTGTGTGTGTGTGTGTGTTTGTGTGTGTGTGTGAGAGAGATAGAGAGAAAACAGAAGAGGTGTCATCTTGTTTTGAATTGGGGAATACATTTTATCTATCTGCCAACAAATTCTGGTGTGTAGCCATGATGATGCCTCTTCACCTGATGTATCTTCTCTTCTCTTCTCAAATGAATGTCTCCCACGAAAACAGGACAATGCCCTTAATTGGCGAAGTCACACATTTATAAATATAAACACAATCTCTGTCTTCCTTTTAGGCAGTAGCTTTACAGCTGTCATGTGTTTCCTCCTGGCTGGCTACTGACGGTCTTTAAGGGCTCAGAAAATAATCGGAATAATAATCAGAAACGAAAAAACATGCCAATTATTCTCTAAAAACCGAGCTCACACTCAGTTTTTGAGACTCACAGATGAATATAATGCACATATGCGCACACAGTGTTGTTTATGCTGACAGTTCCAGTGATTTTGGAAGTGTGTGCCACAGAAATAGTGTAGCGCTAATCATGTAGTCATTAGAACCCTTTGATGTCTAAGAATGCATGATTGTGCGTGTGTTTGATATTTGAGTAAATCTGGCAGCTAGCCCAGAGCAGCCAGCGATACACTGAGGTCACTGAACTTAAAGCCCCCCTCTACCTTTTTAAATAATATCTGCCACATTCATTGGCCAGTGTGTAGATGTTTCAAAAATGTTTTAACTCAGAAATTAATCTATTCATCATCTATCAATCATCTTTTAGTCAGCGTATTTACAAGTTATTTTCTTGTCATGCAGTAATATGCAGTTTATATCACTTTATATTCCTTTTACCACCAGTGTCACACCTAATTTTAATGTGTGTCTGTATATAGAAGCAGGCGAGGGAAAAGCATGTAGTAGTGCCACACAACTGGATAGAGATAAACTATGTGTCTGCTGTATAAATCCTCAGCACCAAAGCAAGCTTTAATTAACAGCGCTTGATCATCAGCAGGCAAAGGCAAACAGCAACTAAGCGAGGTTGCCTCCCGATCAGAGAGGATAATTGCATTTCACCGACGGATTCATGACACAGCAGACACACTCCCATTGCAGGGTACCACTGATGAGGATGTAATTTTTTTTCTTTGCAAACACTCCGCTCAGAGCATTTCTTTTGAGTCTTTCTGTTTTTGTTTTGGATGTCATCTGCGTTTGAGTGCAGTAACGTTCATACTTGTGAGAATAGGAGGATGTGAAGGTGGTATAACAGCCTCTCTCTCTCTCTGTCTCTCATTATGTCACACACACTCTTTTCCCCTCTGCCTTTGTCTTCCCTCCTTCCTCCCTCCCTCCCTCCCTCCCTGTCGTCTTTTCTATTAATGATAACTGCTGAATAAAGTTGTCTGGGAATTTAAGAGGACCACTTTGTTATGGCCGTCCCCACCCGCTAGGTAAATGAGAGGTGGGAGCACCAGTGGCGTTCCCAGTGTGAGATTAATCTGCAGATTCCCTTTTTTATTTTTAGAGGAACATTACGGGCTCACTTCTCTGTCATTGCTTCTCAAGCAGCAGCAGCAGCAGCAGCAGCTTCCACTCACTACTTTCTTTAAACCAATCTCTCTGTATCGCTCTCACTATAGGGGGTGGACAAAATAAAGCAAACACCTTTTTAGTACAATTTCCCAGCAATAAATAATGATTTGGGGACTGTGATTGTATTGTAGTGTAGTGTTTTTCTGTTCAGACTTACTCTTGAGACTGTTTTTTAAGGTTTGGTTACTTCCTCTAACATCTCTGATTACCCCTGACATAATATTCATTGCAGGGATATTTCATGATATTGTTGTGTAACAGTTTCTATCATTTAGTCCAAAACCAGTATTTATCTATGTCTGTCTATCCCTTCACCCTCCACGTTTATCATCATAGCTATGGTAATGATTGCTCTTTGACTCACACCCACTCGTGCACAAACACACATCTGAACACACATCACCTTTTCTATCTCTGTATCAGTTTTTATCCCTCATCATCCTCTACAGTCCTCTTATCGTGTGTTGAGAGGCTGTCTGCTCTGTTTTTTCTCTCTCTCTCTCTCTGCCTGTCAGGAGATGCAGGGGAGATTAGTAAGATTGAAGCGAGGTTGTATTTGGCACCACCACAACTGATGATTGCTTGACTATGAATCTGTTAGATCTGTGGCTGAATAAGGTCAGGTAGCACCACCATTCATGGGTCCAAGCGTTCATAATGATCATACTAAAAAACCCACTGAAGAAATATAATTTTTCGAGAGTGATAAGAAATTTGTTTTTTTGGCTTCTTTTGTTGTTATTTTTTTCTATGTCAGCCTAGCTAAAAAACAACCGTGACACCGCTCAATAAAATTGTCTCCTTTATTGATGCACATTGGCATTAAGTGTGACAGACAAGCTCTCATATTGCTTTACGATGAATGACACCTGAGAGTTGTCCCTGTACCTCTCACACAACAGCATGCAGATTGTTTTAAATTGAATTTGAAGAGAAAAGATTTTGATATTGTGCGTACTATTTTTACATTTTGCTAGATCCTTTTAACAGTCTGCACACTTGTTTAGGATCAAGTTAATACTTTGATCACAGCTTTTTTTTTTACTGTTCTGTTGATACAAAGTGTATTTTCAGTTGGTAAAGGACACATTGGTAAGCATTAGAAAGATAAAAATATCTCAGCTTATTTTTACATTACACTTTCCCTTTCCATATCATGTATGTTGATTATACCAGAATAATATTGTAGAGCTCTTATTCAAGATTAGATTTGGATTAATGTTACAAAACTTTTATTTTTGTGTCTAATAAAAAAAACCCTAAATAAAATAATAATAACTAATAACTGCATACTACCCAGGTGAACACCACTTCTCTTAAAACCCAGCTTGCCACTGGAGAGGCCTAATGAGCAGTCGACTCACACAGGGGACCAACATGTTTACAGGAAATGCTGTCACTTCCTCTTATAATCTATGCTGTTGTGTGTCTGTGTGCTGAGGGCTTTGACAGTATAAAGATACAAATGTACAGATAGTATAGTTCTATCCACTACATGCAGGATTTTCTTTAAAATGCTGTGGTTGTACCTGTGCTGTGTGTGTGGCTGCATACTGTATGTAAAGCTGAGGCTCTGCAAATGACCTAAGGACTATAGGGAAGCTTATTTCTGCAACCACTTGCATTTCCTCCCTAATTGTTCCTCTTCTTCCCATAAACCCTTGTGTGTGTGTGTGTGTGTGTGTGTGTAGGTATGTTAAAGAGAGAAAGGAGGTCCTTTTCTCTCTGCTAGCAGTGTCAGCAGGTGAGCTGCCCTATTGGGAGAAAAGAGAGAAATCGGCAAAGCATGCAAATTGCTACTCCAAGGGGAGAATCAATTAGGTGCATAGCGGTTGGAGCAAAAAGGCAAGGAGGGGCAGGGGTCCATACAGAGAGAGGGTGCAGAGCCATGCTAATCGTCTCCTCTGAGACAATGCATTATTCCTCCTCTTCTGTCCTCTTCCTCAATCCATGTACTGATCCTGCTGGCTAAAGCTCTGTCAACACACTGCCTTTTAAACCTCTATACTGTACTTCGGCCTCTTCGCTTTTTTTGTCTAGCCCATTATATCTCTAATTATAGATTGTTCAGGCGTCCCAAGTGTAAAGCCTCTTCACCTGTTTTCCTCATTGCTCTTTGGAAAGGTGCTCTGCTCTAATCTGTGCCGGATAAAATGAGATGAATGAGAATGAATAGACCACTTAATTGAGTCTTGTTACTAGATTGTATATCTATCCATACCATGTGTTAAATATACACTGAATTGTTGGTAATTTTGTGTCCATGGTACTGGTTTTAACTGGGGTTTTTTTCCTTCCTTTTCAGGTGCATAATGTCCTCCATCTCAAGAGAGGCTTGATCTTGATTGGCCAACAGTACTGGACTGTGCCTCCTTCCCGCTCCTCACCACTCCTAGACTCTGCACAGCCATGACGACCATCACTAGGACATGGACCTGCTTTTTTGTATGCTGCTTCCTGTCCATTTTGGCACTTCCTGTGACATCACAAACAGTGGTGCAAGCCCCACAGGCTCACAGTTCTGGCTCCCAAGTAATCACAGCATCCCTTGAGGAGGAGGAGTATTCATCATTTCATGCTGAGAACACTGAATGGACATTCAACCATCTAGCGGTGGACAATCGCAATGGTAATGTTTATTTAGGAGCCGTCAATCGTATCTACAAACTGTCCCCGGGTTTGGAGGTCCAGGTGTCCCATGAGACTGGTCCAGATGAAGACAACCGCAAGTGCTACCCACCACGGATCGTCCAGCCCTGCAGTGAGCCACTGACACTCACCAACAATGTCAACAAGATGCTTCTGATGGACTATCGGGAGAATCGGCTACTGGCATGTGGCAGCCTCTACCAGGGTATCTGTAAACTGCTTCGCCTAGACGATCTCTTCAAACTTGGAGAACCCTTTCACAAGAAAGAGCACTACCTCTCAGGTGTCAATGAGAGTGGCTCTGTGTTTGGTGTCATTGTTTCAAATGAAAAACTCTCTCAGGACATGCTGTTTGTAGCCACAGCTGTGGATGGCAAGCCAGAGTACTTCCCTACCATCTCCAGTCGCAAATTGGCCAGAAACTCAGAGGAGGATGGCATGTTTGCCTATGTCTTCCATGATGAGTTTGTGGCCTCACTGCTTAAGATCCCCTCAGACACCTACACTGTCATCCCAGACTTTGACATATATTACATTTATGGCTTTGCCAGTGGAAACTTTGTCTACTTCCTGACTTTGCAGCCTGAAATGGGGGGTGGGCCAACCACCAGATCCTCCTCTACAGGTCGAGAACAGGTCTACACCTCCAAGATAGTCCGCCTCTGTAAGTCAGACAGAGCCTTCAACTCTTATGTAGAGGTGCCAATTGGATGCATTAGTGGCAATGTTGAATACCGTTTACTCGAGGCTGCCTACCTGTCCAAAGCTGGTGCTATCCTGGCACGCTCACTAGATGTGGCGCCGGATGACGACGTCCTGTTCGCTGTATTCTCGAAAGGCCAGAAGAGACGTCCACGCCAGGCATCCCAGGACTCTGCACTATGCGTCTTTTCTCTGCGGAAGATCAACGACAAAATCAAGGAGAGGCTGCAGTCCTGCTACAAGGGAGAGGGCACACTGGACCTGGCTTGGCTCACAGTCAAAGATGTTCGCTGCAGCAGTGCGGTGAGTAAAACTAGAACAAGATCATGCAGACAACACACAAGAACACACAAGAACATGCAGACCTTCACTCACATGTACCCAACCACGATTTAATGAAGGCAATCGGAAAGTATGTACTGGTAATTATTTTTTAATACACACATACGGTGTGCACAAAAATACACACATACTGTCTCCTACTGTACTCTCAACCTACCAGAGCAGCATGTGTTGATTAGTTTTGTTTCAAGTCGAATTTATTAAATCAACTAATTTGGTTTTGATAGGACAAAATTAAGAGAAACTAATTACTGATGATTTCTCATTTTTAAATAATTTCTAATTGAGGGACACTACATGTGAGTATCTCTGAAGAAGAATGAGTGGTGAAGGCTCGTGTTACTATAATGAGCTTGGGTGCACTACGGGAGGTCTTCACGAACACTGTGTTCTTGGGTGGGTTCATGCTCCATCCCATTACGATGAGATGTTAAGCATCCACTGCCTCTTTTAATCCGCTCACCCTTTAAACAATGCAGCTGAATGCTCAGCCAAATTACCATAATTCCATTCTCCATAACAGCATTACAAATTCAGTGATTCAGTTCATTTGATTTCTCACTTTGTGCACATAAAAAAACAAGGTTAAATTGGGTGTTACATGTTTAGACCACTTTTGAAAATCAGCCGACGCTGTCTCATGCAATTTTTTTTCTTGATCTCATATTATGTCGTTAATAAAAGCTGCCAACCTCAAGAAATACAAAATTACCTTGATCAGATTGCATTTGTTAGTTGTCCTGTGTGTTCCTTTACAAAGCGAGCATGGCTAAATGGACCAAGTCTTTTTGAGTTCCAACAGGAGATAATTGGTTAAAATGTTCAAACTTCATCAGTGTATTATTGAAACTCTAGAAAGGTTGGAAGGTTTTGAATTTGGATTTTCTTTTTGTGTGTGTAATTTTTTACAACTATCTGTTGTTATTAGTAATGTAGATTACAAGACACAATTGGCTATTTTGCTATGTTTCCTAAACATAATGCATTACATTAATTTGGCAGATGTTCTTTCCGAAGTGAATTACAATATGTGAGTTTAACCATAATAGCATATGCAAAGAGGACTGAATTAAAGCTCCACTGAACAAAAATACAGACATTTTACCAAGAAATATATTCATTGTAAGGACCACTTCTCAGTCAGGCCAACCATTCTTATCTATAAGAGCCACACATGACAATTTATACAGCTACAAATGCTTGAAATCTGGATTGCTTGGTCATAGTCATATTTCAGAAACATGCATTTGATCCTTTCACTGCCCATGCAGTACATATTGGTCTGACCTTAGCCATGCAGTATCTCAAGGCATTATGAAGTTGACTATCTCTTGTGTTTGGTTCTGGAATCACAGTGTTTATCTATGAGTCCGTCTCTGGCACAGCACACGTGCAGGGGCGCCTTTGTGTGCTGCTTGAGGGCCTGATAAATCATGCCTGGGGTGGAACTGTCAGCAGGGAGAGGAAGTGTGAGGGAGCACACAGGGGTTAGCGCTGAGGAATGATGCCATTTCAGCATGCGCCATAGTATCGCCACTGCCACCGCATAAATTAGACTCTGCTGAACAAGTGACGGGGAACTCTGCAGGAGATAGATGAGTTCTGACACACACACACGTGCCACCATACTTGTAAGTATAGCTACTGCTGAGATGGACGTGGTGGCTTTTAAAGGCGGGGAGAAGTTTTTGACTGATTAGAACACGAGAAATAAATAAATTGTTTTATAAGAGGTTTAGTAAAAATGTAACAAGCTGCTTTTGGGGCCTTTTACTGTGGGGAATAAGCTCTGCAACAACAAGCACAATCAGCACTCTGACAGTTTCCTGACCTTGCTTTGACCATCTCTGTCGCCATGCATGGTGCACAGGTGGGAGCAGACGCACAAACAGGGTGAAAATGAGGCAGCGCAAAATGAGTTGTTTAATATTTTGTGGAGAATTGATGTCTCAGAGAGCCACGTCTGTTTCTGGCACATTGTCTCTCCACTGTCTGGTGATTTCAGGTGATAACAACAAAACTAAAGACTTGGTGCAAATCCATATCAGTACTGTAAAAGCGCTTCAAATGAAAATGAACTATGTTAATTAAACACCGTCTAACCAGCAGATGTGTTTAAATCAGCAGAATAAAAAAAGTTCAATGTGGTTTAAGCAGTGTCGCATTGATCTTTAAAGTAAAGGGTTAAATATTTGTATCTGTTAAGCACAGCTGCTTTATACTGTATGAAAAGCTTCTCCTTCAGTTCATTAAATCCTTGCAGCCATCTGAAGGCAGCAGGACCGATATTTTGATTAATCTACAGCCTTCAATTTGAGCAGTACCTCACTAGAGTTTAGTGCCATTACCCATCCACTGTGTTTACCTTGATTAAACCTGCGCTTGCACAATTTAAAACAGGGCCCTTAGAGTCCATTTGATGCTTCAGTCGTAAATATGGAGTCATATTTAAATACATGAACACAACACACATAAATCAGAAGTTGAAGGCCTATTGCAGGAGCATTACTAAATTAATAGATGTAAATAAAGACCATATTTCCTGTGAGTCTTTTCACAGTGAGAAGGTGTTTTATGTTAAGATAAAGAGTTGTGGGGAAACATAACTCTCATATCATGTGTATCAGTGATGAATGGTTGTCTTTCTAATATCCCATGGTGGATTTTTATAGGTAGTTGATTTTCAATCTCCGATTAATTCCTTTGCTGCTTTAAATCTTGCATGACTGGGAGTGCTGGGTTTCTGATATCATTAGAAATGTAGTTTACACTCATCATTCCCATCTAATCACTCTGTGTTGTCCTGGGGTGTAGACAGCCAACACATAGACACACACAGTATATTCATACACACACACTCATATAATCAGTCTTAAACATGCAAAACAAGGTTACTTTTGGGGTTCCTGCACACATGCAACATACTAATTGAAAATTCATACATCCGTATAAATAAAATATCAAGGTCTTGCACACTCTTATACAGCTATTACACATTTATTATACAGTTTTTCTCTTTTTTTTGCATCGAAGATAAGATTCAGAAAACTTTTCACAGACAGTACAGTATTTTTCCCTCCATTTTTTGCCCTTTTGCTCTAACTGAAGCACTTTCTAACCATGCAGCATTGGAAGAAGACCGCGTGTGCTGTAAATTGTGGTGGTCAGTGTCGACTCGGAGTTGAAAACACAGCAACCTTTTTGATGTGTCTGAACATAAAATCTGGTTAAGATGATCTGTTCCTTTTTAATGAAACAGTTTTTTGTTAGAAATCTCTATAGTTCACAGAGCATTCCAAAAGCCAGTGTGATCAAACATCCTCCTTAAACTGTGGAGTAAAAACCGACATGGACAAAATATCAGGCCATTAAAATGTTTTAAATGGTGGGCTGCATGTCAGTCTGTTGGCTGTTAGGGCTAGAAGGAACTTAGATGAGAAGCAGCCTTGTATTAAGGGTATGCCCCTTCATCTATGCACTCTTCCTCGCTCAATTTCGTCCTGTCTCTTACACTATGTTGCCTGTTTCTCGCTTTCTCTTACAGTTTTTTTTCTTCTGTCTTTCAAACTCTGTTGTATTTTGAACAAGATGTGTTTTTCCTCCAATTAGGGAGAGGATGAACAGCCTCCAGGCTCATTAAAGTAGCCGGCCTGAACACACAGGCTGGTTTTTGATATGGATGAAACACATTCAGACTCAGTGTGCATAGACCTTAACCACATGGTGTATACTTGCTCTGCTATAACAAATGCCACATTACCTTCTCACTACTATAGGAACCATTTGTTGGTATGGCGCCAATGCATCACATTGTATGCAATCATAAATATTCAATACATAAAACATTAGCATATATGATTACATGCTTTTTTCACTGCTCGTAAATCTAAATATTAATGTGTGTGCAGTGACTTAAAATACTGCACAAGACCTGTGTAAATGGACTTCTACTAAACACTGCTGCAAATTTCAAATTAGGTATCTTAAATGATAAAGCAAATCCTAATGGTTTTTCATTTCCTTAGATCTTCCTGGGGCTTCCTCACCAACATTTAATTTGAATATTTTTTTCCAGATATATAAGTATCACCTTAATTGTCTGTGTGCATCGCTGAACATCAATGTCCATCATTACCATGAATCAAAAAATGTCACATTTAGAACGCATCTTTGAGTGCGCTCTTTCACAACATGCCACATACATAAAACCCAGTTGAAATGAGTATGAAGTGTGGAATTGGGACACAGCTCTTGTCTTGACTAATCTCTATCTCGACTAATCTCCAGGTTTTCACTCTCACCTCTAAGAGTTATTGAGGATTTCAATGATTGGATAATGTTTTATACAAAGTAATCCTCTATTAGATTAACAGTTAAGTCATTCATCCTCTGTGATGATTCATTTCCTAGCTATCAGTGGGGTTTATCAGAGAATAGGGAAATAATTTATTTTGAGTTGGCAATGTTTTGGATTGAGGAATAGTAGAATAATAGTAGTAGTCATCACAGTAGGTATATGGAAGGACATGACATATATACAGGAGGCAGGCCGGTGTAGGACAGTATAAACACTTACCCCCATCCGACCTTTTGTTGCTTTACACCATCTTTAAGAGGCTTTCAGTCAGAGTGGAAGAGATGGAGAGAGGGAAGAGTTGAGAAGGAAAAGGAATGTACAGTTAGTGGTATGATGGGTAAGGGAGGGAAGAAGGAGAGTGAAGGGAGGATGCTTCCTTTCTCCCCCAAATGGCCACGCTTGGCTGAGCCACATAATGCGTGCTCAACAGTATAAGTCTGCAAAGGGCCCGCATCCATAGATCATTGTGAAGTGGCATGTGACCTATAAAAAAAAAAAAAAAGAGGAAGAAAAAAAAAAATGCCGCCTGCTCCCTGCATGTTCACTGTGTCAGCAGAAAAAAAACAGAACAACAAAACAGCAGGATCGCAATAAATTTACCGGCTCTTCTCTTCTCTCTCATCCTTGATTCATAGCTCACTGCCTGCTGCTATCTTCTACTTCTGCCTGTCCTTCTCTTCATGTTCTTATAAAAATAGTTGCTCTTCTCATTCTCTCATGCTGCCCCTTATTGTGTCTGTACTTCTCCCTCCTTTATTTCCTCTTATAATGCTTTCTATAAGCAGAGGGTGACTAGTACTAGAAGTACTAACCCTAACACCCCCCCTCCCCAACTACCAAACATGGACGACAAAATTACAAGGTCGCGTGTAAGTCCCCGACAGGCCACGGACATCCCCTCATCCCTTCTGCTAATGATCATTAATTACATGTCATTAACTAACATGCCACGGGCTATTCTTCCACATTTGTCATGTGCTATCGACTTCACATTCTGAATTCACTCCAATTAATTAGATTATTCTACCCGGCCGCTGCTGTTTCTTTGAGTCTTTTTCTTGATCTCTCTTGCGGACCCCCCCCCCCCCCCCCCGCCCTCTTGAAAGGAAATCTTCCAATATGACATTCTCCCCTCCCCACAATCCCACGCTTATTTTGCACGTTATTGACACTCTCTTCTATTTTGTTCCGTGTTTGACCAACCTTCGAACAACGTTGTCTCTTGTGCCGGCCATCTCCATCCCTCCTCCTCCTGATTGCGGAGCTTAATCAGTGGCTGGCTGCTGCTGCTGATGAGTCAGTCTAGGCCACATCCTCAGGAAGGGAAAGGCTAGTGGATTCATTAAGAACATCCAAACTGTCCCCCCCTCTCCCTCCCCACTTCACCCCACTCCATCCGCATATCCGCTATGCTGCTTGCTGGCTGGCTCACTAATTAAATCTCCATACATGATACCACTTGGTAAAGGTCAGAATCCATCACAATATCATTATTCTGTGATTAAACAAGTGTCTCCTGTTTCCTTTCGCCATACTCTACTGGCTCCTCTGCCTGAAAACATGGAGACACTGAATTGGGAGCCTTAATTTCTTTCCCCTGCTATATCTGTCTTTTGTCTAGTTAATATAGTGGCTACACCTAGATATGTCAAGTGCATTTCCAATTAATCATGTATCAAGTATGAAACTAACTAATAACTCACTGTCAAATAAATGTGGTCGAGTAAAAAGTACTACTTCTACTCTGCTATAAAATTTAGTTGAGTAGAAGTAACAGTGTAAAATAGAAGTACTCCAAAGTATAGTACTTGAGAAAACCTACGTATCTGCATTCCATCCCATATGTATAACATATTACTGAAAACTAATATTTTCACCACATTTCCACCAACATAAATCAAACACTTCAATATAATGCAATCCAGTAGAACTCCACCATTCAACAAAATCAAAGTATCATATTTCTTGTATTGGATTTGAATGGATGTAGCTACTGTAGTTGTACCTATACAGTCAACTATATTTAGTCTGTAATACATTCAGACCTTTTTTCCCCCCAATTAATGTCTTATCACTTTGATATAAGCAATTTTGGGTGAAGATAAGATGGAAAGTAAATGGAGGTAATCATTCCAGAAAGAAATAGATTTTCTTCTTGTTCCTGTACGCACTGTATTGGAAATCGGGGGGAATATGTTATCTAAAACTCCTTTCTCTTTGTGGTATTGAATTATTTTTTCATTTCCAAGTTTTTACAATCTTTGCATCTCTTAAACTTGTATCTTGGCTCTGCCTATCTTCTACCTCCTTTCCTCTTTCTGGCTCTACTTTAGTGATGTGTCATTCCAGGAAAGTCAGGCTGTTTTGATTGTTTTCCCTAACCGGTATTTATCATCTGTTGTAGATGCTCAGCTAAGGGTTGGCAGGTGCGAGCGTCGGCAAATACGATCCTACAAAATAACACAGGCTTATCAAAGCCTGCTTCTTCATATTGAAACCTGAAGAAGCCAACAAAACATGCAGATAATTCAACTATGTCTCAGGCACACCCTGAAGTGTGTATATGGCTTCATATGCACTCCTATACATGCAAATGCACACATTATAACTCACCATCATTCCACATTTTACATTCTATAACTGCACCGATCTGCTAAGATTGATGGCACATCTTCCCTGAGATGACATCACTGCCAGCCATTGAACCAGCTCCGTGTGTGTGCCCATGTATATATATATTCGTTCACTGCTTTCTTCAGTCCTAATCATTGTGACTGGTTTTCGAAACATTCCCCAGGGCGCCATACAGAAAGGAAGTTAAATCTACTCGGTGACAGCTCTTGTACTCCACGGCGACACTTGTGCATTCAAACTGAATTTTGAGCACAATTCAGTCAGTGCTGCAAAAAAAATAGTCTCTTGGAATGTCCTGCGGATACTTTAACAAAGCAGCAAATAGCACTGAACCCCAGCAATGAGAAACAGATTCACAATGGCTACTGCTCTTACCAAGACAGTGAACGGCACCTTTGGGTTTTTTTTTCAGTTTAACTGGTTTTCTTTCACAAAAATAACATTCTTATTTATCATGGAATAAACATTGTCTTCTTATTTTGTTGCTTGTCTTTGATTCCTAGATGTGTTTTAATCCAAACCAACCATTCATCTCAATGCCACACTGACCTACCGGGCATTAATTGCTCTTGAATTAATTACTGGATACCCATTATACATTTCAGAGCCCTCAGATGGCTTAATTGTTTGTAAGGTTGGAGAGTCTTTGTGAGGAAGACACAACAGTTAGACGCTTGTGATGTGAAAAGGAAACAAAAGGTGAAACATACAAGAGAATTCAAACAGAGGTCAGCATAGTATTTTTAGGGAAGTGGGAGAGTGAATTGTGCATTGCACATCTCACCAAGTGTGTGTGTGTGTGTGTCTAATCCATGGTGTGTGTGATGGTGTGTTCTGTCATGCGTTGCTATGTGTGATGGAGGGCACTGTGGATCAGTAGTCAGACAGACTACGTCTTGGCACGGCAGTCGTCCAGCTGATACACACACAAATACACACACATACACACAAACACTGACACTGTCATAGTGAAGTCATGAACAGTTTACATAACTGTTGGCACTTGGCAACAACTGTAGTGCCAACATATGAGGTTACTAGAAAACTTGAGTGTATTGAGGAGATCATAACAGCAAAGTTTCTTTTCTACAGTTTTTCCAAAAGTTTAACCCAGCCAAGCAAACATTGAACTCTTTATACACCAGATGATCTCTGGTTCGAAATGCATCTAATCTATTGGAGCATAGACATGCAGTTGATATATTGTTCTGCACAATCCTGAACTGTTGTAATAATTCCAGTTCACTAAGTACACTACTACTAGAAAGCCTCGGGGCTCGTCTATTATTATAGATGTATTTGATGGCTGACAGTCGAATTCTTTCAAATCGTTTAATTTTCTCCTGCCATATGTTAGTACTATAGGAGCTAATAACTTGTGTGTGTGTGTGTGTGTATGTATATATATATATATAAATAACTAAATATTCTACACATAGGAATCAACAAATCAGTGTGGAGCAGATTTGCCTTTAAAGGATTAGTGCTGACATATGCATTTTGAATTAAACATGCTCTTGCATATCTTGATGTATAGCTAAAGTAATGAAAGCTGTTTTAGCGGGTGCTTTACTTCAAAGTGAGTCACTGTTGCTGCAGGAGTCATATAGCTAATGTTTTATTATAGTGAAATTGAATGTTGACATTATATCTCACAATGAACACTACAAACCCACTTAGTCATGACATAATTCTCTAGTGCCGCCAATCATCCTGGCAGGTCAGTCATTTAGCACAGTAGGGCTGGAGGAAAATACTGGATACCTAAGCGACTAATTATACAAAGAGCAGGCACCAGGATAGTTTTTCATTTTACTCCTCCAGTTTTTCTTTTTGAAGGGGAAGTTTTCCTCATGTAAGCATGAACAATGCTGCAGTGCTGGCTAATCACATGCATCAAATGCTGCATGAAGGCTTTTGATTAAACAAAACAAAGTGCAGAGTCAGCGTATTAAGAAGCGATGAAAAAAGTCATTGGAACCGCCACACGCTTTAATAATAACTACAGTAAAAAATAGCTGGAAGTGCAAGAAAATGGACTCTTTGGAGCCTCTAACGGTTGAGCAGCAACATGAAGCGAAATGTCCGCGGTTTAATGTGTGTCATTAACTTTGTGAACTCGCAGCCAATGGAACGGGCCCTCACAACAGTGCAAGCCCAGATTAGGCCATACATCAGAGAGCGTTGGAGAGCGGATCTCTTTCAGTCCCCGCTAATCGCATTGAGCAACTCTCTCTCTTTCGCGTGCGCCCACTGCCCCCTCTCTTTCTCTCCACTCTGTATCTGCTGATCCCTCTGCACAGTCCAGAAGAGAGCTCTCTTTGTGCTGGTGCTGGCAGGCAGACAGAAGCAGAGAGATGGATACGGCTGAGAGTGACCTGATTCTGCCTCAGTGCCTGGCCTATGTCCAAATACAGAGACTCTGCTCTCCTGTCCCTCTGTCTTTAGGGAGGAACCCTCCGTCTTTTTCTTTTTGTTGTTGCGCTGCAGGACACTGGCTGAAATACTTGCCAGACCTGCGCTGGAACCGAGTTTGAGTTTGCAGTTTCAACTCCTTTGAGTGGTTTAAGTCATTATTTTATTTATCAAGCAGTTCTTCTGACTTTTGCTCACATATTCACAAGTGTACAACTTAAGAGTATCAGTACAGCTAACAGTTTGTCTAGTTCAAGTATTTGCAGTGCCCAGGAAGCATTATGCCTCATTCTCTGTTTTTATTGATGGTCTTATTTTTTCCCCTTTTTTATGTGCTCATAAAAAATGAACAAGGAAAGAAATGACATAATCCTACAAAATATGTGCGGCCAGTGATTTGTTTTTACCTACATTAAAATCTTGACTCAGAATTGACTGTGATTTGTATGCCTATTTAGCAGTCCATCATCATCATTATTAAACTGCCATATTGGGTAGCAGTTCTTGCTGTTGTGCTGTGTAAAACAAAACTACCGGTGCAGTGATGATTTGGAAATTGTGCGGCGCTTCCTAATTTGTGTGTATACAAAAGTCAAGATCCTACCACAAGGTCTAAATGAATCCAGTGTTTGCCTGTTTTTCAACAACTTGGAAATGATTGGCTATTGGAAGTTATGAGAGAAGTAGTTGAGAACAAAAGCACTTGAGAGAAATGGCAACCATACGGTATGTGTTAGAAAATGCAGTAATGAGACAGGTTGAAAGAAAGAAAAGGGGGGTATAAAAAGTGACACAGGCAGTCACATCAGTGTCTTATTGGCAGGCAATGTCAAGGGCTACATTGATATTATTCCGTATTCTGACTCGAGGCGTCTGTGGCATCACAGCTACAAATGTCATGTTTTGGTGGTGGCATAATGAAAATGTGTCTGCTTCCTGAAAGGGCTGACAGACAGAAAATATATTTCATTAGATTGCAGAATGCGGGACAGAGATGGCGGGTGTGATTGGCAACCGGCAGAAATAATACAGCGCGTGACAGTGACGGTTGATGAAAACAGACAATTTCACACATATGAAAACATCCTTCTCTTGCACATTCATCACCCCTTACTTATGCAAACACGTTGACAGAAACACACACAGATCATCTGAAGTGATTTTTTAATTATGAGATAGTCTCTGTCAACCTTTGAACCCTTGGACAATAAGGCTCCTTTTATAAGTGGCGCCAACATAGAGAAGGTGTTTCTTACTGTCACAAAAAGAAAGGCATAAGAAAGCAGCATTACTGACTGCAGAAAGCATGCAGTAAGTGGATACTAGTGAAGATTAGTGTTGTCATTACACCTTAAAGGAAGAGGAATTTTCTTGATTTTTAATTATTTTCTCAGAGGATGTAGGGCATGTTGCCAGAAAGAGTAACACTTCAAACCAGAGTGATATTTCACAGTTAGCTTACAGGGTGACCCTGGTTCTCATCAGTGCACCATTAGTCCAGCAGCTAGCAGCCACACGACTTGTAGGACAGAGAGAGTGTATTCTTGACAGCATCTCACTCTGAAAAGGTCAGCGGGGAAAAGGCAAGGAGAGAGGCGAGAATTGGAGGAAAAATAGTCCACTTAAAATATGTTTCTGTTGTCTGCCAATATTCATCTTTGTTTACTCTCCTTGGCACCTCAGTCCTGCTTTGTTATCTATCATCTCCTTCCTCCGTTTGTCTTTGTTCTTGCTTCTTGTCCTCATCTCAACCCTCTGAACATATGACATGATCTTGACCCAAATTCAGGTCATCTCTATCGATCATTCATACCACTTCATATAACCCCATGTCATAGCCTAAAGCTCACTGCGGCCTAGACAAGCCATGTTCCATTTGTCTAATGAAAGCAGAGCCCATATTTCCTCTGTGGCTCAGTCAGAGGCTTCTGATGATGATGGCCTTTAGTAAAAGGTTGTGAAGAGACACTTGGTGCTTGCAGGATTGATCGAGAGCCCAGGGGGTGCACTTCTAGGAAGAAAAACAGAATAAAAGACATAAACTAAAAGACCTCCCCCCCAGAGTATCCCACGTCTGACAGCTCACACCACTAGGCAACTGTAGATTTGAAATTTTGATAGATTTTAAGACAAATAAAAGACAAGATTTTGTCAGTGCATGTTTACTACCTCCCTCTGAAACTCAGTGTTTTTGGTTAGATGTTAGGATGTTCTAGAGTAAGGCCATCATTTAAAAGTTTCATTTTGCTGTCTCGGATAAATCAAGTTTTGCTTTACCCAACACCCTCCATTTAGTGTTAAACAATAGTATTCATTTCAACCAACCTTGTATTTGGTTTGTAATTAAATATTATCAACCTGTTTGTGTCATTTCATCATATTAGGCCAGCCCTGATCATAATGTATTACAAGGACTTCATTCGAACATCAAATTCAGGCTTTTTATCAGGTCATTACAGTAATGTGTGGATATCATAACTCATACCCACTATCTCATCTAACCACTGACAGCTTTTGTCATTTTTGAAAGAATGTGAAGGCAATGTCAACTTGCCAAGACTTTTCTCCCAACAGCAAACTGCCACATCGCTAAGCTATTAATCAAGCAATGCCTGCTTCAGTCCTAAGCCAAGTGTTTCAAATCCATCCATACACATAGAATAATGACCAATCCCCAGCACCATTATTCTCTTATCAAAACCCATAACTCATCCTGCCCACCGTGACTGGTGTAAATATCCTCCATTGGCAGGATAAAACACATGCGCGCAAACAATATGTAGAGACATACAAAAAATGAAACACACCCATCTATATACTCACATAATCACAGCAGCATGTCCACACAGAAAGCAAAACAGATGACCCCTTCATCAGTGGCTGTATCTCTCCCCATTCTATGTATTTTGATGCATTGTAGTGATTGCTGTAGAGCTGTGAAACATTGCAGTACTTTTTTTCTGCACTGAGTTCACTTTGAATCATTTCACATTGAATATCTTGCCGCACTGGCATTTCTGCAGTAGCTGTTGCGTTGGGTGGACGGTGGGGAATTGTGCCTGACAGAGCAGCCTCTGGTGCTATTACAGTGCTAGAGCCTGACTGCAGTCTTCTTCGATCTTCATCTCTCTCTTACTTGTTTTCACGTTTGCTTTTTTTTACACGCGGACCAGCAGATGCTCACATGCATACAAATGCTCTCACATTCCCTCCCTCACATACAAACGTTTATCATTTCTTGACCTACCCCATATCCATATCTGTCCCTCACAGAAATATACTTACACTCAGAGACAGCTATTGATTCTTGCTCTTATTAATTTAGATCTGGGAAAAACATGCTTAATATTTCTACCAGACTTTCTACGTAATGTACCCCAAAGCTTCCTCTCTGAGGACCTCTGTGGCCTACAGCTCTATTCAAAAATTGACACTAATACTCATAAAGTGTTGGCCAGAGCTGTTCCCTTCAGTAAATCTAGAGTTGAAAAAAAAATGTGTGGGCTTAGTATTTTAGTCTTTTACCTGTGTTTTACTAATCCCTCTTCTTCTCCACAGCAGCTCTTGACCATTGACGACGACTTTTGTGGCCTCGACATGAATGCGCCATTGGGTGTGTCTGAGATGGTGCGTGGCAAGCCTCTGTTCTCCGACGCCGTTGACAAAATGACCTCCGTCATCGCCTACGTCTACAAAAACCACTCACTGGTCTTCGTGGGCACAAAGAGTGGACGAGTGAAGAAGGTAAGGAGAAATGCAGGGCGGGAGTGATGGCTTAAACTGACAAATGCAGAGATTTGGTTTCTCTCTGTTAGAATGTGTAGTAAGGACTGGGAATTGGGGACTGCTAGATTGGAGGAGGGATAGTTGTAGTAAGGCAGATTGACTTTCAGGCAAACTAGCTGAGTCAGCTGTATTTGCAGGAGGAAGATGTGTGTGTGTGTGTGCGTGTGTGTGCGCGTGTGTGCATGAAAGGGAGAGAGAGAGAAAGGACGTGTGTGTACTTTACTGTGTAGAGATTTTGAGTGTGCATGTGTTTTGAGGCAGGGGGGATCAGGAGAGCCCCTGAGGGGGTTTTATTTCTAGAGCTAGCCTATCTGGTATCTCTCAACATCCTCCTCATCCTCTGCACCATATATCACACATACACTCGTACATACCTAGTATCAGGAGTATCCGCTGTATTTTTCCTTCTCTTTGGACTTGTATAAAATCCAGAGCCCTGGGGGCAGATTGTAGCACACATCAGCATGTTGCAGAACTTGCTAGACAGCACAGATCAGCATGTTGCAGAATCGATTAGACAAAGTTTCTTATCTGTTTCTTGAGGCAAATTTAAGGGATCAGAATAGAATGAAATGCAGCATTTATTAGGTCATTTGTGCAACTGCATTAGCACATGAGACTATTTGAGTCACATCTGTTTTTTTTTTTTTATAATTTTGCATTTTTGCAAATTTTGTCCGCCAGTTTAATAATGTAGTAGGAGGGAAACTAGATAACTATCACTTCATTAGTCTCTGCTGTCTTTGAAGCTCCTAAAAACCTGTGGAGTTCTTTTTGCAGCTGTGAGCATTATTGTAGCAAAAGTATTTGAACATGTTTGACCATAACTGTCTCTTCCTTGAAAAAAATGTCAGACTCTGTGTGACAGTCAAGCCCTTGGCCAAACAAGATTTGTCCCCTCAGAGTTAAACAGGAGCGGATAAGCTGGGTTTTGGCATGTTTTGGCTTCTACCTTAGACACCCCTTATGCCCTCTGTGCCCTCACCCGTGTGGCAGCCTTTTTCTGGGCTAATGGGATGATGCACTGCTGCTAGGTGTGATAGAAGGGTGGTATTTTCTGTGCTTTTACCCCCTCGCTCTCACCCACAAACACAGACACACACCGTAGGGCCATGACTGAGACTAATTCTATGGGCGGCTTGAGCAGTGAGCCTCACAGGCCTGAGGAAAACAGCTTTACACAGTGAGGAGGAACGAGTGGAGGATGGATTGACGAAGGGAAGCAGAGGAAGGTTGAGCTGGAGGAGAGAGATTTGACAGAGATGGAATATTTAAACAAAATAAATTAAATGTTAAACAGATGGAAAGAGTTTTAAAGAGTTTTATTTGGACAGATGACAGGAGAGGAATGAAAGACAGAATGAGGAAGTTAAACAAAAATATGACTGTGGCCAGAACAAGCAGCTGATACAGGTCTGTATGTACCAATACACAGGCAAACAGGAGTGCTGATTTTTTGTTATGTGTGATTACTGGTGACTGCCTGTGTTTGTTGGTGTTTTTGTTGTGCAGGAACAAAGTGGTTAAGGCAGCAGTTTTCGATGTGAGACAATAATCATTGCATACGCAGATGTTTCAAACAGAGGAAATGTAATGATATTTAGGACCTACTACTCATCTGTGATGATGAGTGAGAGTTAGGAAGGGAACATTTCGTGGATGTGCGCGTTAAAAGCATTACAAGCTGTTCTCAGGGTTTCACGAATATAGGTTTTGCTTCAGGATGTTAGAAACAAATTTGGGTCCTGGTTATCTTCATGCTTTTCTCCTTCTTTCCCCTGGCCACTCTCCAAACACCCCTCTCATTTTAGATTTTTGGCATTGTTCTCATGCAAACTCGACATGAATGGAGATCAGATTGTGCACATATGGTGTTGTATATTCAGGCAAAGAAACCCCACATACACACACACCGTCTTTGACAAAGGGTGATCAATATCCTGTCATCACAGGGGTACACACATGCACACACAGCCCCATTACAGCCCCATCCTCCCCTCCCATGTACATACTGCTCCTCCCCCGTCGTTAACTGTATACCATTAGATGACATCACGGGGCAATAAAAGGCAACAACAAGACAATAAAAGGTCTGAGCTTCAGTCCACCTCCTTCATCAGTGACTTTATAACCCCTCAGCTAATGGATGTTGATTTATATACACTCCTCCACCTTACTTGTTCCATCCCTCAACCTCCTCCCCCTCCGTTCTCTCAGATCTTCACTCACACTCTCGCTTTCTCTCTTCCTTTTTTTGAGTGTTATTTATGGTCCTGTGACTAACACGTCACCCTGAATAAATATAAGCATTACGGTAAAAGAAAGTGGATGGACTTTAATGCACTGGTGTTTGGGTGAGCTAACTGTTAGTGTTTACAGGGTCACATTTATGACATCATGAATTTGAGCTGGGCAGGAAGCTTGGTGAATTAAATTACATTTGCTTGTGAAAATTGTTTTATGTAATGGGGGCCAGTACAAAATTTTGCTAGTATAACCTGAAGCTTGTGGACATGAATACAGACTCAGATGATGTTGTAATTCAGTACTTGTGAGAACTGTCATTAATATAATTCACTCTCTTGCCTCTAAACCTATCCTTGTAAGTACACACTTGACCCCAAACCTTACCTTGACTTCAACCTCAACTAAGTTGGAAATATCTAACCGTATGTACAGTTAAAGCTACAGAGAAAGACTTGGATGAGACTCCATTAACGTGGAGCATCTTCATTAAGGTTCCCCTCGAGTTCCAACTCTGGCGTTGTTGGAGTGACTCTTGTGGAAATATCTGGAGATCATAGCAGTGACGGGGGATGTAGTGGATTGTGTAGTCAGCCTGAAAGATGAGCAGAATGATGACTATGTGGGTGTGGGAAAGCAGAAGTGACAGAAAATCTGGAAAGTAAGGTTGTCACAGGAAGAGATAGCAGTGAGACATCAATAGGATAAAGACAAAACATGAGGGAGAGAGAGACCGAGCTCTTACCGCTTTTAACTTTGCCGCAACCCTAATTTATAACCTTAACTCAAACACATATGTTGAACGCCAACCCTCGCTTCAGATGTTGCTGAGTGGCTGTGTCGTGTAATGTTTGTAATGACACAGTCTAAGCTGAATTTCATAACAGCCTCCTGTCAGCGCTATGGAATCAGTGTGATGCTGTACATGCCCACAGGTGCAGCCATTCCTGCTGTAACCCTGTCTCTCACAGGACTTGAAACCTTCACATCACACAGGGATTATATGATCTGTAAACCTCAATGCCTCTTTTGCACTCTTTTTATTTCCCTTACACTCTAGCTCTTTTGAATTGCTAGGATGTATCTTCTTCTTTGCCCTTCACCACACTTCCCACTTCTTTCTCCTCTTATTTCTTTGCTCTCCCTCCCTTTCTCCACCTCTGTTTGCCCTCTCCTTATAATTTCCCTCTTCCTTTCCCTTCATCTCTCTCCCTCCCTTCGTCTGTCTGTCCATGGCTGAGTGGAGTTGCTGTGAGAGCTCTTTGATGGCTACCTCCTGCCATTGGAAGTGAATGGACCATATGGCTTCTGTCAGCCTATCTTTTGGCCAGTTTGTGTGTGCGTTGGTCTGTGGCTTAAGAAGGAGATGGAGATGTGATGGAGATAAAAGGCTGTGGCTGGGTAAGGTTTAAACCCATTTACTACAGGTCAGTGCACTGCAGCAGGTCAAGGGGAAAGCCTTAACCCCCTGCAGGCTTTGGTTTAGTTTATGGTCATCTGGTCATGCTACACATTAGCATGAGGTACACATCTACACGGACACATACGCATGATACTCAAGTGCTGCACACGATTGCATGTAGGGAGATGCGCACACACACATGCATGCATCAATGAACATTTACACCCACACCCCAGCCCACATACACACTATTGGACAAAGGCTGGTTTGGTACCTCCATGGGGCCATGGATGGAAAGGTGGACTAGGGGACGAGAGGGAGGTGAGGAGGGAAGATGTGGAGAGAGAAAAAAAGAGAGAAGAGATGAGATTGAGGGCCACCTGCAGAGGTGCTAATGCATCTCGCCTCTGTCCGTCCCAATGGGGGAGCATTGGCGCTCAATACAATGAGCAGCTAACCTTGAACTTGACACAGACAGAGGCAACAAAAACGAGCAAGGCATGGCATGCAAAGGAAGTGAGATTGAAGAAGCTCAGGATAAGTGTTTATGTGTCCTAGATATTACTAGTTTATACAAAGCGCTGCCAAAAAGTCTGAAAAAGCTAGAGACGCGCATGTTTCTTGGTGCCGAGGGAAAAAGAGAAAGAAAACATCTTTTCTACAGAGCATTTGTCAGTTTTTGGCCAAAGGCAAAGAGCAGAGTGTCGGGTTGTGACAGTTTAGTCACCTCTTACCACTGCTGCCACCAAGGGAAGAAGAGGCAGCAAACACACATATAGGAGAGAAGAGATGGAAGGAAAAAAGGAGGAAGGGACAGAAAATATGAATAAGGATAAGGCAAGACTGAAATGAGAGTGTAATAAGTAGAAAAGGTAGAAAGGTAAATGAGAGGTAGTGATAGTAACTTGCAAAGCTAGAATATAGCCTTTGGTGGAAAGCTTGCAGGACTAGTGTAGAGAGAGAGAGAGAGAGGAGAGAGAGAGAGAGAAGAGAGAGAGAGAGAGAGAGAGAGAGAGAGAGAGAGAGAGAGAGAGAGAGAGAGAGAGAGAGAGAGGAGAGAGAGAGAGAGAGAGAGAGAGAGAGAGAGAGAGAGAGAGAGAGAGAGAGAGAGAGAGATCTGTCATTTAAGGTTGTCTGGGGAGATGCCATGAGCTAGAAGAAAGTCAGTTCTAACACTGAATGGTTAATGTTTGTTGTTTGGAAAGGAAAGGTCCAAACTTTTGACTCAACCTCTGACAATTTATCTGTTTCATACTCTGTATGGTCCCTCTCTCTCTTGACTGTCTCATTACCCCTCTCTCCAGCTAGTCATCTCGCTTTTTTTACCCTTCAATTTCTGTCCGTTGCCTTCCTTGCCCCAAACATGCTATTTATCTTCATTAAATTTTTCCAGGTGCTTGCTTCGCTCTGTAATGTTGTTCTGGGTCTTAACCCCTCCATGCCTTCAATACATGCCATTAATGAATTCATTAAATGGGTTTCTGGGAAAGAGTAACCTTTTAAGAGCCTTCACTGAATGTGGATAATTTGACCAACTGTATCAATAAAGATCTGTCTCACCTCTCACTCAAATGCTTTGTCAGCGTAATGTAAAATGAGTTTGCTCAGCAGAATTTTAAGTCTTGCAATCATATCAAGTAAGAATATTTTCAAAATCCCTTACAGTAGAGCCACATTGATTGAAATATATATCCAATTATTGTCCTTTTAAAATTATTACAGTCACAATTAACATTGTATTTCTGTGGCACTTCCTGTCTAATAAATAAACAGGGCCAATTCTGCAAACTGGCATGTTGGCACAATAGATTATGGATGGATAGATGTACGCATGTGTGGGTGTGAGAGCTTTTACTTGAGATATTTATTGCTCTGGACCAGTCCCATATGTTTTGTGGGTTGATTGTGTCCTTGTTTTGTGTGTGTGTGTGTGTGTGTGTGTGTGCTTGTCTGCGTGTGTGTGTATGATGGGTTGGTTAGCCCCAGATGCAGATTATTGAAATGGGCTGAGCTGAGCCGTGGTCAGCGGAGCAGAGGATTAACTGCTTAGAGCTAATGATGAAATATGCTTTAGGAGACGTAGGCATCATGTGTGTGTGTGCCTCTGTGTGTGTGGACAGTGGTTTATGATTTAAACCCCATCCCCATTCTTGCTTTGCTATAAACACAATGCTCCTCAACACAGGTGCACACATTCATTCACACTGCTAGTACCACGCTGGCCGGTAGCCATTACAACCCCACCCAGCAGCCATTCATTCTAGCCAGTGGTCTAAACTGCTGCTGTATTCAGTTGGTATTCCCAGAATGTCAATGTTCCCATACTGTTAAGTATTCCTCAGCAGTCTTCCCTAGTTGCCTTGGCACTCTCTGTGTGTGTGTGTGTGTGTGTGTGTGTGTGTGTGTTGCAGCTCCAACACCAGCTAGCTCAGCAGCACACACTAAAGCATGCTCAGTAGTGAGTTGCCATGGTAGCACAGGGTGCTCCACACGCGTAGATTGGAACGTATAGAACGCATCAACGTGGTCCACACACACACACACACACACACACACACACACACACACACACACACACACACACACACACACACACACACACACACACACACACACACACACACACACACACACACACACACACACATATCTGAGAGTATATATACTGTAGATACACATTATTTAAATCCTGGGGAGCGTCAAAATACACAGCGTAGACATTATGCTCATAAAACGGACTGAGCGCATATTAGGATGATTCGATGACAGGTGCTGTCCACCTCACAGCTGTAAGGTTGATTGAACACACAATATTAGCGTGTTGGCGTTTTCGTCTCGCTGTATTAACTGCTGTCTGTTAACCGGCTTTGTGCTCTCATGCTCTGCTATTTGCTGTAGAGATAGAACGGCATGTCAAGGGGATTCAGTCAATAGGAACACCCTGGCAGCACCTGCTAAACCCCCGCCACCCCCCCGCCCTTCACCTTATGCTTCTTGTTTCAGACTTTTTTTTCCGCACCATTTTTCCTGGCCAATTGTTTCACCATACATTTTTTTCCTGTTAATTGCTTAGTGCACAAGGTTGGCTTAGGCCTGCTGCCAAATTACAATTTTTTCCTCAAGATTTAGTGGGTTGGTCAATAGTTTGCTTGTGTGTGTGTCATGCTTGTATACAAGTCTCTGTGTGTATATATTAGTCAATTCTGTGCAGAAAGTCAGGGGAGCTAATGAGAAGTGAAGTCCAGTAATGGCCTGGGAAGAGGATCAGAAGGTAGTGGTTGCCTTGTGTGCTCACAATCCCCACAATACTTGTCGTGCCTGCTGCCAACACAAAAAAACTCATCCAGTAGCCAGGCAGTCTGACTGGGCAGCAGGCAGAGCTCATGTTGAATTCAGTCAGGAAACCTCAGTGATGTCTTGTAGATTGGTGTGGGGTGTAGTTGGAAGGCGGAAATGAGGGAGAGAGGAAATGAACAATGGAAGATGGAGCAGAGGGAACAGAAAGATGCAGGGAAAGTGGGCATGGGTTATGGGCTGGGAAATTGAAAGAGACTGGAAAGAGTTGTGGAGACAGACGGGAAGATGGATGGATTCTTGATGGAGAAACAGCAAAGACAGATGGAGAGATAAAGAAAGAGATATTGCTGGGGAATTGAACGTACAACACATGGTGAGGGTAAGAGAGAGAAAGTAAAGAAGGGTGGATACATAGATAAAGAGGACTAAATAATCCAAGAGAAAAATGAAAAGGTAGAAACAGAGAGTGAGGTAGAAGTAGAAAGCAAAGGGCCAGACCATTATGGAATTTACCCGTGCACACACACACACACACACACACACCTCAACATTTCCATTTGGCCATTCAGTGAGACACAGTGTTAAGATGATGAAAGACATTAGGGGAGAGGAGGAAAGCAATCTTTCCTCTGATTTAGAAAGAGTATCACATGGTGCTCAGGTTAGCAAAGAGCAGCAGTTGTTCACTGTGCATACCTGACTCAACAGATACACAAAGTGCCCTGATATGGTGGATGACATTGCTTGTGCATACACCATGTTTGGCTGTCAACCTTCACTTGTGTGTGTGTGTGTGTGTGTGTGTGTGTGTGTGGCAAAAATAGCTGTTCACCCCACGCGTGTCATTCAGGTGTGTATTTATAGATGCCATTGCTGTAGCTTGGCCTTATCCCTCCTTTCCAGTGCTCCTTTATAATTGATGAGCTGCCAGAGGCTGAGCAGGGCAGTAGCGTGCACACACAACCACACACACACACACACACACACACACACATACACATACACACACACTACCAACATTGGTAACCAGCTGCTTCCCTGCAGGTTGACACCATGTTTGCACACACACACACACACACACACACACACACACACACACACACGCTCGCTCAGAGCCACTCGATTATTTTAATCTCCTGTATTGCTGCAACACTGTCGCAAAGGTGATCCTTCAGCTATGAATCATGGTACATGTAGTGCTACAGTGTAGATACTGTTTATATTCTCCTGACTTGCTGATTAGCTGCAACACGTCTTAGTCAGAGTAAAATTAAACTACCATGCAATGTCAACTCTATTATACTTTTGGATATTTTTCAAACATTTTCCACCCTTCCTTTGAAATTGAATTAGTATTCAGACAAAGGGCTTGCAGTAATCTTTTTAGTTTATTTACACAGATCTTTTAAAAAAAATGGGAAGCAGGAAGAGGTGAGGAGTGGGTGAACGGCTACAGAAAGGAATGCGCGGCAGAGAGAGAGAGAGAGCCTGAGAGTGTAGAGGGCAAAATTGGCAAGAATGATGGGTGAAAGCTACAAGAGATGGAGAGAATGTCGAGAAAGGGTAAAGGGAGACAGTCTGATGGGAGGAGAGGGTGAGAGTGTTGAAATAGAGTTTGATGTTCATTTCGCTCTTGTGAGTCGGCACCTATTGAGAAGAGTACCAGTATGTGGCAGCCTATTGAGCTGTGAGTGATTTGAGTGGCTATTCTCCGCAGTGTGTATGTGGAGTTGAAAGGCATGAGCCAGCAGAGAAGTTGGAGATAGAAAATGACTAACTTTAGTCTGATCTTTCCGTTTCCTGGCAGTTTGAACTGTAGTTGACTCTGATGTGTTGCTGGCTCAGGGTTAAGACAAGGTTGGCAGCTGGGAAGGATGAGTCAAGGTCTGGGGACATAAACAAGGGCTGACATGAAATCTGCACTCGATCATAAGTGTAAATGGTACCTGCCTTTTAAAAAAAATCTTTCAGTGGTTGGTTTGTCTAGTCCTTGATATGAGATGTACATAAGATGAACACCTGTAAAGTCAAATGCAGTCCACTACAATCACACTACTGCCTTTTGTGAAGCTTATAATGTTGAATTTCTGATGAGGCTGATCCAGTCGCTTACAAAGTCATTTTGGTCCATGCACATTGACAATGCCTCTAATCGTGAGCTAATGCCTACTGAACATTTTGCCAGACCACAGTGAGCAAAGCGAAAATTGTGGGTTGGCTTTGTGAAGCTGGGAAATGCTTAATTTGCGGCTCATTTAATTAAATATCAATGCAGATTGTTCATTAGTGTCTCAGATAGTAGGGAATGCTGTCTCAGCTGTCTGAGATACCAACAGTTAAGAAATAGGGATGGGGAATTTTACAGTCTAGCAGAAGGTGAATTAAAAGCTTTAACAACACAGCCACACCAAATTCTCCTCTTTTTAAAAAAAACTCTTTCCTGTCCTTTCTTTTTCATTTTTACCATTCATTTCTCCTTGCCTTTTTCTACTTTCACAATCTTGCCTTTTCCACTTATCCTTTCTCTGCTTTTTTTTCATATCATTCTCTCCTTCCTTCATTCCTATTTGCCTTCCTTCCCCCTTTCCCTATTCTAATTAACATGTTGTTGTATGGCTGTCCAGTGAGAAAAGCTGGCAGACTGTGTGTGTTTACAAGCTGCTCACTGAGGATGGCTCTGCCAGGCAGACACAGGGCTTACATCACAACTTAGTCAAGCTCTCTTTAGGTTATATATATACTGCATTGTGGATACAAAGCCAGGTCATCAACTGACTGTTAAGCCTGGATTCACCAATCAACCTACAAGCACATTTACATGAAAGAGATGCAATTCATACTTACTAGACTTCTCACGTGCAACAGCAACACACAAAGGTTTTGTACTTACAGAGTGACTTTTTAAGTTAACATAAACATACTTTAATGCTAATTAAAGTGAAACAAAATGGCATTTCAGTCTTATTATGGGGCCTTGCAGCAGGTCACCCACAAGCATCACAAACAATTCAACACTTTAAATCCCTGCAACAATTACCTGTACCCTTACATAGCTCAGGGTTGACATAGTTATTCTACATCACAGCTGATGTAAAACAATCAGATGACATGAGACAATTGCTTACCCTACAGAGAGTTGTTTCTCTCTGCCTCGCCTATCAAACTCGCTCTTAAAGTCTAGAACTACTCAGCCAGTTAATTAGCAACATTATTAATATTCTTCAGCCATATCAAGTCTGTGTCAAGCCAGCAAATAGGAATGTAATTATGCCCGAACCTTTTCTGTCTGTTTCTCTCGTCTACTGATGGATCATCGAGTAGGTAACCACAGATTAGCACTCCAAACATAGCTGTCTCCTACACACACACACACACACACACTTAGACATTTACACAGACTTCTACTCATGTCAAAGGTGCATGAACAGTGAACAGAATCAAGCTGCTGAAGGAAGATGCTACTGCTTTTTTTTCCTTAAGCATTGGGAAGAACGATTGAATTGGCATTAATTACTCTTGTGTAGCAGACTGTGAAGGCATGCACTCTCCAACACTTAATTAACAATTCCTAAAGGTGATTTATCGTTAATTAAATGGCACGTAGAAAAAAGTTTATTGTTCCTACACCCCAACAAAATTATAGTGTATTAATTATTATTTATTTATTTTTGTCACACGTTGGCATTTGGGTGCGTGGGAGTCACAAATCATTACATGGCAATTGTTAATTTGTGCTCCAGCAGTAGAAAATCAATACAGGGTCTAGCAGCTAATCACACAGTGTGTTCTTGTGTAGCTCCGTGGATGGATGGCTAACAGTAACCCTGCCAGGGCTAGAGTGTAATTTCTCGTCAGCACCTCCCATACCGCTAATTTATAATGTTGCACCCAAGAAGAGCATTTACCCAAGTACCCAAGGAGTGCAGTCATAACCAGCCATAGCAAAAAGTTCACTACAATGATCATGGAGAATGAGGTCATATCAGGGCTGGTTTACCAGAAACAATGTCATGTTCTCCTTATCTTTCTTTTTCATCCCACTCTACTAAAAACAGACGTCACTTAATGGCCTATTTTGTGTCAGTGGCACTACATGTACCCATACTTCATACTTCAATCACTCTAATTTCTAATTCCTAGAGTTTACTGTACTTTCCCTCTTTATTTTATTTGTCCCTATGTCTCTCTGCATCTGCCTCCTTCCCTATTCGACTTCCATCCCCTCTCCAACTCTGTGATTTATGACTGAGTCTGTGTAGCTATAGAGGACACACCACTGCAGGTGAGCCCTCTCCCTCCCTTCCTCTCACTACATCCTTCCCTGTACACCAGTAGCCAATCATTGCACACAGTATTTTCTCTTGGGGAGACTAGTGCCCTCACGCATCTTTTTTCTTTCCTCCACCTCTCCTTCTCTCTCTCTCTCTCTCTCTCTCTCTCTCTCTCTCTCTCTCTCTCTCTCTCTCTCTCTCTCTCTCTCTCTCTCTCTCTCTCTCTCTCTCTCTCTCTCTCTCTCTCTTTCTCTCTCTCTCTCTCTCTCTCACACTCTGCAGAGAGAACAGTTTGCCTCACAACTGGGTCATTCTCTCTCCTCCCTGCAGTAAATGCTAGCAGCCAGTCAGGGAGGCAAAGCAAGGCTGCACTCTGTAGCTAGGCTCAACATCAACAGAGACTTCTGAGACTGCAGGCGGAAGAGTGTGTTGTCAAGGGGGGTTGCTTGCATGTACGTGGGTGTATGCACCTGTAGAGATTGCAGGTAGATTGAGGCGAGGAAAGTATATGTCAATGTGAGCCGTATATGAATGAGACATTTCTTTTCCATATGTTTATTTGTGCATACTGGTATATTCTGCGTGGTGTATTTGGAAGCCTCTGTTAGCCATCTCATACATTGAGTCTTTTGCAAACATCAGCTGCATCTCCCAGCACCTGTTAGTTTGTTTGTTTGTTTGTTTTGGTTTATTTGCACATTCTTATATTGCTTAGCTTTTCCTCCTACTAATCTCATAGACACACACACACACACACACACACACACACACACACACACACACACACACACACACACACACACACACACACACACACACACACACACACACACACACACCCACCCACCCTCTAATCTAACTGACTCGCCCATTAAGCAGATGCCAGCATAAACATCTTTAAAAGGGTCCCTGGGTCTGTCTGACTTCAAGACTTTGAATAGCTCCTCAGGTACCGAAGCTGCTTCACAAACACAATGACAGGAGAGATGGAAAGCGAGGGTGATTGAGAGAGTAAATAAATGAGACGAAAGGAGGGAGAGTGACTGAGAGGAATGCCGAGCGGGATATGAAAGATGGCAGAAGCGAGGGAAAGGAGGAAGAGAAATTAACATCTGTAATCTTGCACACCTATCCTTGCAGTCTTCTCTTTCCCTATTACCACCTCTCCTCGCCCTTTCTTTTCCCATCCTCAACACAGACCGTAATAAGTGGATTTTTATCTCAGCTACACCAGCGCTCCCAAAGGATTAGAGGAACCTCCCCTCACCTCCCCCCCCCCCACCCCTCTCTCCCATGTTGCACACAGAATGGTAATTGCCAATCTGCAGTTAGAGACACTTACACTGTGTTTTAAGTGAAAAATGTTGATCGTGGATTGGTTTGTGTGTTCATACATAAGCTGTGCTTCCATCATGCCTTTATGTTCATGGCTTAGAGTTCACACAGGCTCTCATCACCGTCATCACTAAAATACATTATCAGTGGCCCGTGTCCACTAAAGGTGCAGCTCCTTCCCTTCTTTCTTTTCTTTCTCTCTAAATGTCATCCTCACAAAAGATGTAATGAAAGGTGTGGCACCCACGTTCACCCATGCATGATGTTTGCAAAAGTTGATTCTTTGCACACACCTGTAGTTACACACAATTGCAGCTTCTACCATCATACTACACACGATGTAATGTACGTACTTATGTCTAGCATTGCTCAGCTCAACACAAGGGCATTATCTATGTATAATAGGATGTTATTAATTCCTCAGTTGTATGGTACTGTGTTATGGAGCCCCCCCACATACACAGACACATACTCAGCTCCACCTCTCTGTCCACACCCCTCC
Organism: Scomber scombrus; assembly: GCF_963691925.1. Lineage (NCBI taxonomy): Eukaryota > Metazoa > Chordata > Actinopteri > Scombriformes > Scombridae > Scomber > Scomber scombrus. Next base: position 18,825,394 of record NC_084991.1, read on the forward strand.
CTTTGCCCATCCTCTCCTGCCAACTAAAAGGAAGCGAGAGAGCCAATGCAACAACTTCATTTACTGTTTTTGTCAGAGAGAGCAATACCCCCTGAGCCCAGAATCACCAACACACACACACACACAAGAGAGTCAGTCACTGCTCCTGTACAAGCTGCTCTTCTCTCCTTCACTCTGTCTCTCAGCAAGTGCCAGCTCCTTCCTGCTTTATATTCATCCCTGCTGTGAGACTGGACCTGTGGTTTGTTTAACATGGATAACTAAACAGACCTTCGGTGTGTCTCTGGGTGTGTATTTGCGTGTATCTATTCGGAGGATATGAAGCCCTTATAAACATTCATCGCTATAATAGAAAATACAATAAGAGCAAAGTTGTCAGATGATTTTAGGTAGGGATGCTATTAGTGTCTGCTTTCCATTTCCTCCCCTCCAATGTAGTTCAAAACAAATCAGAAATGATCCACAGGGAGAAGTTGTAAGAGAAAAATGATCCTTTTTGCACAGTACAGTACAATGCTCTTTTGTGAGCAAAAGCATAAAAAAGCATTGGGAATACCATGTGTTCCTCTCCTCTCATTTGAAATATTGTCTGCCAGCATGATATCAGCGAGCACATCCTCAGTCCAGTCATTGCTCACTGCTTTAATAGTCAAAGATGGATTTAGGTTAACCATCACAGTAGCACTGCAGCTCCACAAACTGGGGCTGTGTATGCCCAGAGAGGTGTGCACGTCCTTGTATCAGACGTACCTGCCGGAATCCGGATATTTTTTTTTATCACTTTCTCCACGTCCTTGATTCCTGACACTTGAACACCCTGGGAAATGTGACTTCCAAGGACACTCTGATGTACACACCCCTAGCCCCAATTCCTTTTTTCTCTGTCTGCTTTCATTGTTGACTAAAACTCAACGCGGCATCTCGTCTACTACACTCCTCCCTGGAGAAAGAGTCCTAGTTTTTGCTCCCCATATGTAATCAACTTCTCCCCTTTCATTAAAGTTAAGCCCTTAGCAGAGTGAGGAAGGGAGGGGAAAACTTAGTCACCGAATGTGCTGAATATCAATCAGGAGAAGAGTTTGGGTATTGGACGTGGATACAGAGAGAAGGTGAGAAGGGCATACAGAGAGGGAAACACAAGTGGAGACTACAGAAATTATATATAAAAGATGTAATATAACAAAAATAGGGAGAAAAGAAAATATGGTCTTGTTTCATCATTTCTCCTTTCTGTTTGTCTTCATCTTTTAGTAAATCTCTGTCTGTATGTGTGTTTGGCTAACAAAGACATGAGAGAGCCAGGCAGGCACGTGGCTGTCGCCGTTCCATCTGGTTTGGCTCTCCAAATCTCTCCTCGTTAGGCCATTACTGCGCTTAGTCTCAGCTGCCCGCTCCTACAACTGGCAAACCAACCAAACCACTGTCCTCCTCTCCTTCTGCCGCCACCATCAATGCTTGGCCCCCTTGTCCGTAGTAGCAGATTAAATGTCAGTCCTCCAAGTCCTGTCCAAGCTTTGCAGCCACATGAAATTGGCGTTGAGTGTCAGAAAAGCAAATGTGTGCATATGAACTGTGGTGATTTGTGGAGTTCATATGTTACCAAACCAAATAAATTAATAAATTAATTAGTTCATGCAACAACTAAACACATGATAAAAACATAACAAAAATCCCAGCATGCATGTTTCTTGCATCATATTGCATCATCAGCTCATTTTACATGTGCTTTAAAGGTGGATGCTGGTTTTGCTCTATTTATTCTCACGAGTACCTTGTGTTGTGATACAATGCCCTACAGTTTAGGCTCTGATTCCTTGGCGGCTTAGCACACTACAGATGTAACTGTGTGTGTTAGAACGTGTTGGCAGGCGCCCGGTTTCACACAGCGTGGGTTACAGACTTGGCCGCAGAAGACACGCTAAGGGAGACACGTTCGGAAATAGAAACATCAGTCCTGCTCACTTCTATCCAGATGGAGGGAGAAATAGGAAAGCATGGAGGTAGCGATGGATGCCAGAGAGTGCCCCTTCTTTTGCCCCCTTAGATTTCCTCACATGGCTGATTTGTTTGTCACTTTCTTTGATTGGCAAATATTCTCCTGGAGGGCTGATATGGCATCATGTTTGGCCTCCTGTGTCCATCCTTGTGTTAACACCATTCCTCTGTGATGAGTTCTGAAACCGTGTTTGAGATCATCAGGCCAGCTACTGTAGCAGCAGCATCTGTACGCAGCGCCTGCATGTATACCAGTAGTTGAATAATGAGCTTGTGGTGCCAATTTGAGAACAGTGTAGGTTTGTTGGTGGAGGGATGGTGGTTGGGGGTGGTGCATGTTGGATAATATGCAAAATGAGCAAAACGAGCAAATGAGGAGGAATAGAGGGTGCCGTCTCATCTCTTAGGAAAACATTATTTAAGATTCATTTGTCTCAGAAGAATGCCAGCAAAAATGCTGCAGCCCCACAGAGCTCTGACTAATAAAAAAATGTTTTACTCTTTTCTTATGAATATATAATATATTCTGTACACCCTTTTCCTTTATTTCTTTCCCCTCACTGATCGTCGACTCTAATGGTTTCTTTCACATCTCGCCCTTCAGGAGAAAAATACATAAACGCCTAGTTTGTCCAGTTGTTACAGTTTTGTAGGCAATTATTTTTCTTCTCTCAATACGCTAAAAGTCTGTAACTAAAAGGGCGTTTTATAAAAATTCACAGCTAAGGTGTGAAGCTACATTTAGATGTTCCTAATAATATTTTTGTCACCTCTGTTAGGAAGAATGATTTAGTGAAAACTATGAGAATATTTATTAAAAGATGAAGGCCAGGCTGTACTGAACTGTTAATGCTTTTGCCACATCACCATGGCAAATAACTGTGGGAACCATTACCGTTATAAAGCTGTGTATATTGTATCCATGGTCTCCGCTGCTCTGTGGACACCCTAAGCTCATTCTCTCTAGTGCAGAGACTTTATCCTTAGTCAGAAATAAGGTATGTTTACATCAACAAAACTGTCTGTATTTAAGCAAATCATCACTCATACTGGTTCCTCATAAACACACATGGATTTGCTCATATGTGCACATACTCAGCATACTCAAACACTTAGCTTCCTCATGTTAAATGGCCACTAATTCTCTGTATCAGGGGATTATACATAATTGATTTTGGATGAGGAGTGAAATTACTCATCAGTTGAGAAAAAAAGGCATTTTGTCTTCAGACTTGAGCGTGCCAAACTGTATTCTGGAGTTAATAGAAGAGATGTACTTCTGCCCAAGGCCATCTATACAGCTATTGTTAATGCAATGAGTTGCAGAAATACTTCTACACAAAATTATGATTTTGTGTAGAAAAAGTGTTCCATAGGAACGTAATTCCAAAAATCAAAATTTTGGTCAAATTATGTTTTAGTTTCAAAATGTCATTTTCCCAGGCCCTTCTAAAACCTTTTTACCACGTGAACTGACGTAGTTATCTGAATGATGACATTAACCCCCAAGCCTACCTGGCCAGTAGCTACAGATATGGCCTGAGCGCTCACTGTTACTGCTGTTCAATGTTCTCCAGACCAGAGCAGAATCTGGTGTGACCCATGGGTGTTTTTGGTCCTGAAGCTCTGGCTCTCAGGCACTCAGCAGCAGGTCTGTCTGCAGCAGTGAGTCTGTCCCACTGCTCCATCTGATTCATTTATTAACATCTCACACACCCAGACTAAGTGCTGCAACATCGTTGATAGTATAGTTGGACAAATGTTCATGCACTCACATCCAGTGAGGAAGTATGTTAAGAAGATGATGCCAGCTAACTGACTGACTGTGTGTATAGTTCATTAGCACTCTAACCCACATAACTGCTTTCTCCTAATTGCTGAGTGGGCGTTTCCATTTGAAAAACCCAGAAAAACGCAGATGGAGTTGCCTTAAAAAACTCTTCTCACTGATTCTCCAGTGTTTATAGCTCAACTGGGGTGTAGTTTAGAAAAAATATTGATCTCTCAGGCTATGAAATTGTACATCCCTGCCCCATATACTCACACACCACAATCACCTTTTTTCATCTCAGTTGGATATTTGCCCTAGTAGCTTTGTGTGTGTGTGTGTGTGTGTGTTTGTGTGTCAACAGAAACCTGAGCCAGAACTGAACACCAGCTCATCACAGGCGTTTGAGTGTGTTAGCATACAGTAGAAAAAGGATCTGTGTCTATATTACAATTGATATGGCGGATCCATTTCAACAGAGTTTGATGATTTCCCTGGGCCCTCTGTTAATAAATGCCTGCTTTGCTGAAAGTGGAGGCATTCCTCCCCTCGAGTTTCCTGTACAGTGATAGCATATCTAGACTACCGCTGTTGCTAGGCTGTGTTGCTAGGCAACTGTTATCTACTATTATGGGATTTGGTGGGGCTCAATAGGAAAGTTAGCACGGACAATTTGGCCTTCTGTTTTGTACACTATGTGGTGTCATATTATGCATATTCAAGTTGGAAGTGTGAGTGTTCTGCTGCAGTGGATGTAAACAACAGCTGCAAGTCAGCTGCCGCCCACAACATGTTCATGCATAACTATACAGTACAAGACAACAACACATACAAGGCAAGAACATCAGTCATTCAGATACACACAGTACACTCTCTTTCTGTTTGATACTCAGAAACAGTGTTACTGGTTTTATTTGTTGTTGCCTGTGAGCAGTTGCAGGTGCTGGTAAGGGTCAAGGGGAAGGCCAAGTGCTAATTGAGGGCTTAGCTATTTATACAACTGTGACTTCTACTGTATCTCTTGACATGTCCTGTCTCCACACACAGATACACACACACACACATACACACACACACACACACACACACACACACACACACACACACACACAGATACACACACACGCACACACACACACAAACTCCCTCTCTTTACCTGTCAGCCTGCAAACGATCGATTCCCTCGTTCGCAGTCCCCTCAAAGGTGAGTCTCTGACCTTCCCGGCCCATCCATTAAACGTATTACTGTTCAATCTAATCTAACACTCTACAGGACTATCTCCACACAGATGCCATAAACACACACGCCACCATTATATCAAAGTGGGCATGCTCAAAGTCAACTCTAGCAATGTGGGCTCTCCGTTGGACAGGGAAAGGAGATGATTGATGCCAATCAGAGGCAAATTTGCATGCCAATAGGACCGTGAATAGGCAGTGATGCAGTGAATAGTTAATTTCCTTGCAGGCCTTACAAAATCTCTTCGCCTCTGATGGGATAAGAGACACTGCCTGTATAAGATTTCCTGGTGGCCTCTTCATTTTCATATTATGAATCAGATTAATTGCGTGATTTGGAGGATTTAATGGGCATCTGTTGATAGTAAAGACAACTGTGGTGGTGGTTAGAAACGTTTGATAGTTAGATAAGGCTTGATAAGTTTGTACTGTATTTCTAAATTAAAATTAATCATTTTTATGAAAACTTCTAATACACAATTTGCCATCATCATCTGTTTTACGAACATATTGCACTGATATGTAGAGCATACAGAATTTTGTCTTTTTTGTAACTGTATGAATATATTTTGTATATATTGTATATATTTTTTAGCTAAGGTTATTTTTCAGGACACAAGTATAAACTAGTTACTGTGAGAGTGTTAAACCATCAATCTTGTGAAATTGCTATATTGCATATGACATGGATATGTTTGTGGGTGTGTTTACACAAGCTTATGCTTGCTTCTGTATGCGGTGACTCAAGTCCAGTAAGAGAAGTGCCTTTACAGAAAATGAGCACCCATAAAAACAATGGAAGAGAGTAAGTGTGTATGTGAGCGTGTGTGCATGCATTAGTGTATGTGTGTTAGTGTTGTTAGAGCCTCTGTCCAGGTGATGAATGGTCTTAGGGGCTGAGTGGAGCAGAGTGTCTATAAAACACCACCAACAGCATCCTTCCCCCTTCTGCTATCCTCCATACTTTCATCTTTACTCTTTTTCTTCAGCTAAGCTTTGCCTTCCCTCTTCTTTCTCCCCCCTTCTCTGTTTTGTCTGTATTTCTCCATGCCATCTATCTCTTTTTTTAGAAACCTCTTCACTGTCTGTGCTGCTTCAGGCAAAAGCTCTGGCGGCAAACAAATGAGTGCAATATTATTTTACGGGACAGCGACTTCAAAGTTTCCCTCTGTTTGGAGCAATTAACAAGGCAAAGACCTGAGGGGACAATGCAGGGAGAGACTAGTTGGGGAGCAAGAAATAGAGAAGGAGGGGAGGCATCTTTGGTGAAAGACAGACATGAGGGATAAAAACAAGACTGAGCAAGTGAGGCTTTGTAAAGGAGAGTGAGATAGAGATAAAGGGACATAAGTAGGAAATCAGGATGGAATGGATGAATAAATTAATGGGTGGAGGGGGATCTGGACAGAGAATAGAGAAAATGTGGTATTTTGATAAAGAGTTGCAAAGTAGGAGGAGTTATTTCAGTCATCCAAGGTTCTGTAAGTAGAGGTTGTGTTCATTTTCAGCAGACAATGTCAGTTGGAATGTGCCCCCATTGCATGGACTGGAATGAAACTCTCATGATTAATTCAGCAGTAAAAAAAATAAAAAATAACTGCATTAGAAAAAATCTGGTTGATTAGAAAAGACAAAAAAGGAGACACTGTACCTTTTAAGGGGCAACAACGTCCATGCACCAGGCTTAAAATTCCGTTTTGCATACCACTAATGTTGCTAAGTATTAGACATTGTAGAAATCTGATTATGCATGTAGAATTTTTTAATCAGTTTACCTTTGGATTTAAGGTCAATGTTGGATTATTCCAGCAATTAAGGCCAAGGCTTCATCCACACTTGCAACGATGAAATGTTTTCAATTTGCCACAGTTGTGATTCACACCTTTAACTGGCTTCTTCACCATAGCAACTGTGGCTAAAGCTCATGGGCACGCTAGAGCCATCTACCAAATGATTTCTCAGAAATGAAAATGAACTAATTAAAACTAATTGCCCATCAGAAACCTATAGTATCATTATCAAGGAGACCATGTTTCTATGTTGAGGTACACTGAGGATCATTAAAAGAGAACCTGGAGAAAAAGACTTCAAGAACCAGTGGCAGCTACGTGAGATATTATTTTGTTCTGCAGCACCTCTTGCTTTGTCTATTGCCGTTTTTCTTTAATCGTCAGATCTCAGCCAGCAGCCAGCACCCCATATATACACTACACATACACTACACTGACACTACATAAACACCCTCAACACCAACCAGCTCCCTGCCTTTATAGCATGGTGGCTTGCCCTTGTTTGTGCCAACTACCCCATACTGTGCCCACTAACAACCTCCCTGCTACCCTCCATACACACACAGGCTCACACACACACACGAGCAACCGCTCCCTCCCACCCCAAACCAGCTGAGATGAAAAGGCAGTGGATCACACAACTGCTAAACTTTGATCAATCTGGCAACAAGTGTAAATAGGATCATTAATAGGGATTTAGCAGGGGGCTGCCGTCTGCGATTAGACATACGCAAACACACACATATGCTTTTTTCGGCTGCTAGTATTTTAAATAGCTCTTTCTGCTGCGCACGCACACACACACATACACATGCACACGCACAGACACAGTTCATTTTCTTTTTTCCAGAGACGAGCTGCAGCATGCAAACAGAGTACCAACGGGGCCTTTAATTGGGGTGTAATCTGAAAAGTGTAATTTGCCTGGAGTGGATAGAGAGATCTGACAGCAAGAGTTGAAGATGGAGGGAAGGGAGGAGAGGATTACTGTGAAGAAAAAGGGGGCTGGAAGATGAAATCGGGTGGATGAGCACATGAAAATAAGATGAGTGCACAGTGGCAGGGCAGAGAAAGAGAAGAAAAAGGCAAATGTAAAGAAAGTGGAAGATTGTGATGGAAATGAATGGACACAGACAGAGAAGGAGGAAGAGACATGCAGATACGGTGCAAAACAATTAGCTTCACACACACTATTTCCCCAGTATTATATAATTTGTCGCTAAAAACTGTCTCCACTGCCCGCCTTATTCTCTCATACACAGCCCCTCCTCAGATTACAGCCATTTGCCACATTAGATATGGTTCTAAACAGGCCTCAATCCAATTCAAATCCACAAATCAGTGCGTCTTCCTCCCTAAACTCCTTAGAATTATATTGTCAAAACCCGATTACATCGCTTTTATAACCCACAAAACCCACTGCTGCTGTGGCTTTTCAGCTGCAAGCCTCTTATCTATCTAAACAAACTAATGAGTTTGACACTGACCACCACCAAGGTAGAGAGGGAAAAAATCGGAACGTATTGTACTGTGTTTGCTGTGGCTGATGCCTCTACAGAAACATAACAATGTGATCGTGGAGATAATAAGATAACTGTGATCTCCCAGTTGGGGTTGAACAAGGGTCGTCACCCCCCCTTTGGAAAAAAAAAGAAAAAGGAGAAAAAAAAGGCTTTCCATCTCTCCTCTGTTGCCTTTTACACTAATCTAATGGCCCCCCATCCTCGTCTTTTTTAGTGTAATTTGGTTTCTGAATCTTTTGTTTGCCCTTATACTAGTGTGGAATCATTCAGTCATTAATCTACTCAGCAGTTCACTCATGACTGGCGGACTTAAAAAGGCACTGGACCAATGGCTATTAATATTCTATAATAACATTAGTTTTATTCATAGGCCTTGGCTTCCCCTCTGTGTTAAAATCAATTATGAAGAGCATGTGTTTATCCAGCCAAGGTCATAAAGTATTTGTCTATTGTTGAGCTTTTTCAAAATGGGTATGACCTCAACCCTCACCTTGACCCCCAGAACATTGACCCCTGACTTGTGACCCCGTGGTTTCTATAACTTCATTCTTTGTCCAATGAGCAAGGCAAGCTAGAGCAGGGAAGTGCAGCTGCTGCTACTTTTTTGTAATGGGCCTCTTCGGCTTTACAAGTTTGAGCTTTGGGTCTTGGGTATCTTCTTTTATTCTCCAATTTTTTTCCCTCCCTCATTCATCCCTATACCCCACCTTTGGCTCCCCCTTCTTCTAAAATAAAATGAGCCTGGCAGTTGGCATTTTGCTTTTGGACGGCAGGCTTCTCCCCCCCAATGTTCAATTATTCATGCTGAACTCCTCACTCCCTACCGCTATGGAGGCTAGAACACACACACACACATACACACACACACACACACACACAGTGTAAATATATGTGCCATATGTTGGTGATGTTTTTGGGTCTTTGTTTTGGGAAGGCAGTGACTGAAATTAACTTTTTGACTCACCTGCCAGGTGGACTGTAGATAAAAAAAAATCCATCGGCAAAGCATATTTTTTACTGCCCAAAATAATAAATCACATATGCATTCGTTTCAGTATATTTCATTGACATAATAAGGTATTGAGTACAAACCACAGCCTCAGCATTATACTGTAGCGTGCCTCTTGAAACTTTCTTTTTGAATGTGCTTTGTCCTCCTTTTGGCTTACTCCTTGTAAATATCGCCACATAATAGCCATTTAATTAACGACAGCTAGCAGTAGACTGGCGGCAAATGACAGTTTAGCAGAGAGTAGCTGATGTCCCGTACAGTAAACAGTGCTTGAGATGGTCTGCGGCTGGTGCTCCTTTGCCTCAGACTGTCTTTGGCCTCTCCCATAAATTTGTGGCACTGTTTAGACGCATGACAAAGGCACACATGATGCACATGTCTACATTGTTATGGGAATAACATGAGTATTTTTTCTCTGAGCCATCATGCCAGTTATTTTATTACATGACTATTTCGGTACAAACATTTACCCACCAGTGTGGCGTATAGCCTTCCGGACATTTACTCACCAAACGAAACCGCATTTGGCACTTGGCGAGTGTTAATTTTGGACCCTGTGGGAAAGGGAACTGGCAGCTTTAGTATAGAGAGTGCAATACACACATGAAAGACTATTATTGGGCATCAAGGCAAATGGACTTCTATATCTCACTCCCCTCCCTTCCCTAGTTTTGACGTAATTGTCTATGAGACTTTAGACCTGCTCTCACATAATCACAATTCCCAGTTCCCCCCTTTTCTATTTAGGGTTCTTTTTAACACTCCTATTGTCCTCTTTTATATCTCCCTCACTTGTATTTATTTGCCAATTTTTCCATAATGCCCATCAAACAGTAGATGTCCTTTTGTTTATCGCGCTTTTCAGGTTCCCTCATTCCTCATTAATCTATTTTTTTCCTCTTCAGTCCATTTCATTTCCATGCTCTCCTCATTTTTCATTCATCTCTTTTTTTCTGCAATCCATTCATCTCCATACTCTTTCCATCTCCCTCAGTGTGCAGCTTGATGTCCCTTCCTTTCCAATCCACCCTCACACATGTTATTCTCTCTGTGCTGTGACAGTGCCTCTGACAGGGTTAGGTAACAGTGTGCTGTGTGCCCTACTGAGCCACAGTGAATAATTTAGTCAACAAGACATGAAGCTACACTCTTATGTCAACTGGACTCACGCATGACAAAATACTGTTTCTAAAAAGGAGAAAGTGAGGCATCAGCTTAATAGTTTGTGTTGATAAATGAGAAGCTAGAGACTTAAGCATGTCTGCAGATTTTTCTTTCTCAAAAAAGAAAATCAACATAAAGCAAAAATATAGTACATGCAGTAAATGTGCTATCTGTGCAAACTTAGCAGCTGCTGTGCTAAATTTTCTTCCCTCAGTACTATGATCATGGTGTTCTGTTATGTGACATGTGAGCAACCAATAATTTGGTGTGTTGTGTCGGTGCAGTGCTTTATTAAAAAAGGCTGCCAAACGGAGCGTTAGCATATGTGCCGTTTTAAGCAGCAGGGTACAAAATACTCAGTCAGGGATGTTTGTCATCAGGAACGGAGGTGGGAAATGGTGGGAATAAAAAGCATGTGTGGGGAGAGGAGATGAGTCTGTGGCACAGAGAAAGGACAGCAGGAGAAGACCGGAGGCAGAATAAAACTAAAAAGGAAATCAAGGTAAATTACAGGGACTATATTTATGAAACTGTCAGAAAAACCGGGATGAACTGAGAGAGGGGATAATGAAAGCCGGAAATAAGGGATGTGTGAGTGAGTGAGATAGGCATGGACAGAGGACTCCTGATGTGAGTCATCCAGCCAGTGAGAGATGGGTCACCATGGACACGGACACTGACCCTGCACTGATGCCCAATCTATTGATCCCATTAAAGCTACACCTCTGTGTTTGTGTTCCTCTCTTTCTCTGCGGTTACTTTCCTGTCTGACTGTATTAATCTTAATGAGATCAACTACTCTGCATCTCGCTTTGCCTCTCTCTCATCTGTGGCATCTGTTTGTGCGCATCATTTTTTATCTAGCTGCCTGGTTCTCTCTTCACATGTGCCTTTTTTATTTTAGCATCTATTTTGTCCTTTAAACGGTTGACTGCCTGTGGTTTATAGTTTAAGTGCCACAAATAGCAAGCATTATGCAAATAATGATAACGACATGATAATATATGTGGAAATAATACCATGAGATAACCAAAATGAATACAATTGTATTAGGCTTAAAATAACTGTTCAAACCCATCACATTGATGCTCTGATTTAATCTTCACATTTTGTTTGATTCTCGCCTTTTTTAAGTTTTTACTTCTCTCATTTTCTTTGTCTCTACTACATCTCAGACAAGTAGGTTTAACATATTTGTTTTTGTTAATTGTGCTCCCTGCAGGGAACGTCTTTAGATTAAATAGAAAGCCATCAACAAGCAGTGCAGAGTGTGCATCTAGATGTATGCATGTGTGTCTGCAGGAGAGAGAAGTGCTGTCCGATTACTCAATAGTGAGATCATTCGCAATTAGCCCCTTTGTGCTAATACAAAAGGTTATCAGCCACGTGGCAATTTGTGCGCACACACACACGAAAGCATCCTCATTTAGAGCCATTAAAGTTATTTCTGTGGGAAATGTCCTCAGCGGCGAAGCTTTACCATTCTACACTGAGACTTGATTAGAGGTTGATTTAATGCTCTCCAAACAATGAGCTCCTGTTTATTTCCAATTAGCATGATGGATGCAGACCATAACAAACATATTTCCCTCCTCCTCATTTTCCTCTTCTCACACCTTATATACATCTCTTTCTCTCTTCTTTTGGTTTCATTTAAACACCGTTTTCTTGGATGGCACTTGCATGGCAACAGCACGGTTTGACATGAGTGTTGCCATGGAGGAGCATTTTAACAAGTGTGTAGTTGGAGCTGCACAATATTACTTATTAATTGGATGTGCGATGCCCTTAACCTCTTTGAGGTTTGAGCTTGGATCTGCTTTGTGTTATTTTGTGACATTTATTCTGAATTTCCAGTTTCTTTGTAGCCATTTGCAAGGATCTGATTGTATTTGATATTTTATCATATTACGTTTTTTCCTGTGCATTTCCTGAAAATTTGACATATCATTTTGATTTTGATTTTGATTCTCCGTGTAGCAGACCCTTTCCCCTAAATTATCTATTTTTGGCAGGTCTGAATAGATATGTATGTGGGTGACTGACACACACACACACACACACACACACACACACACACACACACACACACACACACACACACACACACACACACACACACACACACACACACACACACACACACACACCATACTTGCATACATGCATTAAAACTCGCTTAAACTGTTTCAGCCTAGGCAATAGTTTCCTTCCAATAATTTATGGAGTTGAAATCAACTCTGTAATCTGTATCAAATATAAAGTCTGGCATTGCACTCCGGGAGCCCCAAGCTATCAGTCTCCACACATTCACCTTGACACATCCCATCATTTAAAATCAGAAGCACTCAAAGCTCTATTTGCAGGCAAAGAGGGGTGGCAATTTTATGCATTTTTGATCTGAAACTTGAACAAGCTCCTTTCCTCTCCATGCTGGCTTTCAATAAATTCAGATGATTTTCCGTGTCATTAAATGCTGAATTTGACTTGCAAATGACCTCCTTGTGCTTTCTATGAAGATGAGATGAATGCACAGTAGACACACACACACACGCTCATAATTCTAGACATACAGAGGAAGATAGACAGCACTCGCATAGCTCATGTTTAATTAAGCGGTTTGTCTGTGAGAGAGCGTCACGGGCCTGGCGCACTGTTACCTCGATGTGTTTTCTTCAATAAACTTTTTCTTTCACCACTCAATATCCTGTGGCCCTATAGGGGGCAGTACATATTAGTGGCCTCTCTTGTCCTCTGCCAGCATGACCAAGGTAAACATCCTCTTGGATTATCTCTTTCATTCTTTATCTTACTCTCTTCCTGCTTTCACCCTCCTTTCTTCACCCTCTCTCCCGCCTTCTCATCCTCTTTCACACTCACTCCATCTTGATTCTGTCTCTTTTTTCCATCTCTGAGATGAAAGCCTCCCCACTGCTCCTTTCACTGCTCCTGAAGCGGCCAAAATGAGGTAGCTTATCTGATGAATTCCCTCCCTCTCTTTTTAGACAGACACACACTTGTACATACACAAACACACACGCATGCATATACCTATGTCTTGCTAGCTTATGTTTTCATTTCAACATTGGCTCAAGTTGCTTTAAAAAAAAAGAGACCCATTCTGCACATGTACACAGTCGCTTAGAGGACCATAACTCACTTATGCACCATATAAACATATGCATAGGCGCATGATAAGTACAACACCCACACAGACACACATACGGTATGCCTGGAGGCATGGTAGGCCTGGTGGGAGATCTGGGGCCCTGGCATCGTGGTTTGAGGTGGCTGGCGTCGGGTCCCCAGGGGTGGTGGGCTGACTGTGATGTTTGGTTATTGGGATCCGCACAGCAATGCCTTTTGGTCTGCTCTGCAGGGGGGCATGAGCGAGTGCATGCGTATGACGGCTTTTATTAAACAGTAATCCCAACAGCTGTTCTTCAACCAAGCGTCTCCCCTTCCCCCAACTCTCTTCTTGGGTCCTTTCTTTTATATTCTTCTTTTCAGGCGTCTGTCTGTTTTCACTGTCACAGCACAGCACGAGCCAACCGGATACACAAGAGACTGCTTATTACCAACTCGTATACCCACCCTGTCTCCTAAACATGAGGTTCATATGCAACTCATTTGCATTTGCAAATTTGTTTAGTAGGAAATGTAATGCTGCCTGGATTATCTTTTAATCAAGATAACAAGGAAATGGACTGTTAATGCAAAATGTTAATACTGAACATATCTCCAAAGATGTAAATGTATTTGATTTTTTCATCCATCTCGCAACTAAAGCATGATGCATATTTTTATGGTTATGTTTAGGCAACTCAAAGTACTTGGGTTAAGGTAAAGAAAAGATGACTTTTTCAGTATTTAACCAGAACCACCATGTTCCCTTCAAAATAAACCTTCAAAATCACATGTGGCACAAAACTTCAGGCTCTAATGTCAAAATTGTGGGTTTTGAATACCCAGCTATCAACTCTGACTCTGACATCTGTGCAGTGTAAGGATGTCACAACTCCATAATAATATTGCCAGTAACCATTATCCAGGCAGATTTCTCACATTTTTGGCAAAGCAAGCAGAGTATAAGCATATTTTATGAGGGTGATGTGCTTCCCTAAATGCACCCCCTTCAAACATTCACACAGTAGAGTTGAATTCAAATGTGTCCACGCTGGCTGTGATTTTCAGACATCAAGTGACACCATTAGGGCAGTCAGTGTTTAATGGCGATGTGTATGTGTTAGCAAACCCATTTGATGTAGCATCAGAATTAATGAGTCAGAGTGCAAAGGGTAAAAGTGCAGCTGTACACTGGCATCTGCACTTCTTAGACACACACACACAAACACACACAGGGTCACACACAACCCCTCTACCTGCAGCTGGCCACTGATTGAGCTGTTCCCCACCAAGGGACCCTCTCAATGTGGGACACGTGTGTCTCTCTTGCTAATTATCCCCCTTACACCAGCTTGCCAAGTGTGCACCCCTTCCTCCTTTTTATGGTTCTTAATAAGAAGAAAGATACTGTAGTTTCATCTATGTCTCCTCACATCAACCCATCCCTTCTTACTCCTCTCTTGGATTACCCCCAGCCCCCCCCTCCACACACACACCCCTACCCCTTCTTTCCCCTCACTGCTGCTTGTCTGTCACCTAGGACATGCTGTCCCACCCCAGCTCTCTCCCCCAGGCCTCTGCCCTCTCCCCTGGGTACCATGTGGAGGAAAGGCCTGGGCTTTGTCTCCCTGTCTAGACCCTGACACCAACCACAAGGGGAGAGAACTTAATGATGGGTTCAGCAAATGTGCTTACTGGTTCTAGCCCACTTGGGTGTGGGTGCACACACACACACACACACACATTCTTTCTCCTCTCTCTTCTTCTCTCTCTCTTTTTCTCTGACAGTGACAGGAATGACAATGGGGCCGTCTGTTCACCATATCATTACCATGTCCCACACTGTACATATCCTGTTGGGTATTTAATAAAGATTATTTTCATCTAATTGTCATTCAGTTTAAGCCCAATACTAAAACTAATAAACTGTAGTAGTATCTTATCTTCAGTTGAGTGAACACTAAAACAGCTAGATGGTCTCACTGTGAGCGTGTTTACTAAACTTGGTTGTTGAGATTTTTGGATGAATTCCTTGTTTCTTCATCTAAGTGTGTGATCGAGGGATGACTCAATCGGAGCAGAAGTGAGTTAAAAACAGTCCTGAGGCATCACTGTTATAAATAAGTAATATTCACACATAACTTGAAAAAGCATTAAAATGAGTGGAATCACATTTATTAAGTGGTTATCAGTGAATGTAGAATTTTAAGTATTTGAAGGCGTCTTACATGATGGTTCCAACAATCCCCTATGGCGATAGGAATTGCATTATTAACACCATTGTCCTTTTTCATTGTGGAAGGAACTGAAAATACTTTAGACACTATTATTGAAAATTCATTGCAATATTGTTTTCTCTTTAAGGCGATTGAACATAGAAAAAAATAATGAACATGCACATTCTAATTAAAACTATATTTATTCAACTGTTTGTTATGCATGCATTATTTAATGCTTGAAATTGTAATGTCCTCAATTGGAAGTTCATGTGAGATTTAATCCCAGACTTTGAGCATAACAACACTTATGGCTACAATTTGGTGACTCAGTTGTTACACAACTTTCCTCCTTGATTTACATGTTGCAACACTCCAAGATTTTGTTTATCCTGTCCTGTAGACTTTGTCAGGCTCTGTTGGACACAAAACATATACCCACATACCCATATTCTAATGTCTATGAGGAGATGAGTGGCAGGAGGTGACATATAAAAAGCACGATCTGTCTCTTTATGCTCAAAATGAGAAACTAAACTTGGCTGCTGAGTGATTTTGTCATGATAGTGAGAACAAGAGATGGGTGTTGCCTTTTTCTTCCCCATAATTGTTTGGCTGTATGTTTGTGTGAGCAGTGAGCCAAAGGACGGGGTCACTGGTTCTGAATGATGAAGTAAATATGGCCATCTGTGTGAGTGTTTTATTTGTTTCAGCTGTTTAAAAATGACTGACACGAAGGCTGTGCTGTAAATATCTGGGAAGATGTGTGGTTGATAGAGAGTTGAGGCTGGCTTACCTACCAGATGTTGTGTTTTGCATGCCTGGGAGCGTGTTCACTTTCAAGTTTTCAGTTTTAATTTAAGATATTTAACTCTGTTTCAAATGGGATGTCGCTATATAGTGTGTCCAGTAGCCTGCTTTCCTCCCTCTAATTTGTATTCTTGATCCCATTGTTGAGTATAGTTTAACGATGTCACTTTTCTTGTTTTGGTTTAATTGAAGCCTGAATGTAGTCAGCTTACTTTTGTGTGTGTGTGTGTGTGTGAGAATGTGTGTTCGTTTGACCACTGGCTCTTTTTTCATTCTCTACAGGCAGTCTAATGAGCACACAGACCCCATGTGGAACACACCAGTACAACCGCTAGTGCACACACAACCACATGCACACACAGCTTGATTGGAGCCTGCCAGTGTATCTCTTTTCAGCCCTAATGAGCAATGCTGGACAACCAGTATAACAATCATATCTCTGTTTCTATTTGTCTGTTTACACTGGAAGCTGTGAGCCAATGCTAATTCTACAGTTAACGCTCCACGGCTTGATGAGCACTGTTTTACTTCAGCACTCCTCAGCAACACATCCACCCCGAAGAGTAATATACATCTTTGTGCTTTGTCGTGATTATTTTGAAGGTGTAATAAGCAGTGTGAATCTCAAAAAAGAAATTGCATGTTGAAGGCTGGGACAGGATCAGGTGGAGTAGTTTTGCAACAGCTGTGGTTTCTTACAGCATTTCTACACAGGGGGGGTGTTTTTGGCTATTCGGATTTCTGTGGAAATCAGGCAAGGAGAGACAGCCGGCATGTATTGTTCAAAAGTCTCAGAGGTTTCTGCTTAACTTGGCCAAAGTTTACATCCTGACTCCAGGTTTTTGTGTTTATTCAGATGGCCGTTCAGATTGACAAACACTTTCCAGACATCTGGCCTCTAGTTGTAATAGGACAATCTATCTTTTATTTTTCTATTTTTATCTTTTAACTTTGCCAGATCTGCCCCCCCCCCCTAAACAGTTTACAGACAGTACAGACATACAGAACACATTAAGTGGAAATATAGTTGTGTTTATGTGTGTGAATTGAATTAATTTCAACTAACTGGCCATTTTCTTGTAACAGACAGAACATCTGGATTATGTAACAACCTATTACCAATGGATGGACAATTCTTGTGTTTCTGTTGTTAATATTTCTTTCTAATCATGTTTCATAACATACTGGGTGATCTTTTGTCTGGCTGAGGCAACAGTGCAGCAGCAGTGAAGGCTGAAAGCCAAAGTTTATACATCTGTCTCATCAAGCTGATAAAGTAGTTTACTCCAGTTTACATGCTTGCATAACTTACTATAACACTATTATACTGTATATCACAGTAAGATTTTTATTCATATTGGTGGCTGCTTAATGATGACAACCAACTTTGAGTCATAAGTTCATTATGTTTCGGTTTCTCGTACATCACTGTGTTTATCTTGAAATTGGCTCCATGTAATGACTATGTTTATAGTGTTTAGGGTGGGCCACACAATTGTGCAATGTCAGTTTCTTATTGGGTATTTCTTTTTGAAGCTGCCAAGCCTCCAATCAGGAAGTTTAGACTTTTATGATTTGTCTCTCTTTCGTTTCTTCTTACCCTTCTGGTGGACATCTGTGCTCTTTTGCACAATACAACACAGACGCACACACACACAGACACACACAGACACACACACACACACACACACACACACACACACACACACACACACACACACACACACACACACACACACACACACACACACACACACACACACACTTTTTCTCACTTACTCTCAGTTCACATAACACTTTGAATTCCCATCCAATTTAGATTTTGTGTTTGATAAGTGTTTATATGAATGTCCATGTATTAATAGCCATATGTGTGTTTCTGTGTGTTCTAATATAAACACACCATAGTATCTATAATGACCATTTTAATCTTTTGGCACACAGACACACTTATATACACACTCTCCAATCTATGCCTCAGGGAGCATGTCACTTAGTTTGACCTGTGGAGTTTTGGCACCAGATGTCTCCAGTTGGCACTACTGGAGGCATATGCTATATATCTCCATCCGTGTGTGTGTGTGTGTGTGTGTGTGTGTGTGTGTGACACATTAAATCAATTCTAGAAAGATATTACCCTACCATTAAAAACGGTACTATACAGATTTTATTAGCACTGGCAAACTTTTTTCATCATCAAAGTTTGACGAGGTAATTACTACTAGGTAATAACTGGCTTTAGCTTTTTATCTAACTTACTAATGTGGCAAACATTTCTAAATGCAATCCAAGGTCTGCTGTGGTATCATTTCAGTATCTGTATCACATATCAGTATCAAGCTATTTAGGCGGGTTTTGTATTAAAGTCATCATTTTGGTATCATGACAACATTATTGTGTGTGTGTGTGTGTACCTTCACACTCCTAATAAACCCCAGTGTTTGCTTTTGCCTTATTGCCTTTGTCTGTTCAATTCCAATCTTCTCTCAGTTGCTTTCCCTCCCTCTCTTTTTTCCATTTCACTGTTGTCTTCTTTCTCTGATTCTGTCATAACTCTCTCGCCCCTCTATCTGTGAGTATTTTCTAAATAAGCAAAGCCTCTCTACACCTAAGTATCAAGACCACGGCTATTATTCTGTTAAAGAAAATTGTTTGGCCCAACTCCCAGCTGCTTTGTGCTGTAACTCATTCCTAGGGCGGAACGAAAAGCTCGGTGTGATATCCACTTATGAAAATGTTTGTGTGCACCTTATTATTTGCTGTTTTTCTGCACACATGTACGATAGACCCATATGTGTACATGCATGCACATAGACATTGGCATAAGAAAACAAATGAGAATATCTTACACTATAGTAGCCCTTTTTGGTTAGTCATCCTCTCATTCATCATTGATGAACCCATTTATTCTTCAGCATGCACAAGGATGTTCCTTTATTTTGTAGCGTTGAATTATTCAGCTGCTTGTTGTGATGGATGTCCATGATGATAAGGGATAGTAACACATGTGCATGAGGTCGCACATGCACACGCATACAAACACACAAGCGAGATTCCCCTTTGTGATCTATGGGGACTCTCCTTCCGTTGTTTATCGCTGTGGTGTGTGTGCATGGCCTCCCATGGTAGATGGTGATGAATCATAGACTTGCCTGATCATGTACTGTTTAGGAGCAGCACCTTTTTTTAGTAAAGACAACATCCATTATTCCATGATGATACCTGAGGAGTGTGTATGAACTTTAATGCTCTTTATGTGATGCGTTCATGACTCAGGTACAGTGGGACGGATGTTTTCCGACGTGTGTTTGAGTTGCGGACTGCCTTTGTTAATAATACCCCGAGCTTTCCTGCCAACCCTCTACAGAGTGCCGGTGTGACTCATCATGGGAATGGGAGTTTGTATCTGCTCTTTCCCTCCCTCTGTCTCAGCCCTTTCTCTCTAGTAAGTGCTTATTTTTCCCTCCAGCACAAAAGGAAACACCCCCTCTTGACACCTCCCCTCCAGTATGCTGCGCTCAATCAACATTTTTGCCAGCTGTCACTCTGTTTATAGAGTTTTCTTCATGGCAAAATGGATAAAAGAAAGATCTGGCACAGTAGGGTAAAGTAGAATTGGATGGCGTAAGACAGCGGATATGATAGCTTCCTCTGTCTCTGACTCAAAAGTTTTCTACGGCCAGCACTGTCAAGACAATTTGCAAATGATCGGAGTCATTCCATTAAAACCAAAGGAAATTTATTGTATACACAGGTGTGACCAAGTCTTTTCTTTTCTTTTTCTATCTCTCTCCGTCTCTGCGTCACACACTCACACCCTCTCCCCTCTATTTGATGGAAAAGTCGCACCCTCTCCTGCGGTCTCCAACCTCTGTCTACTTTCCATTGTGTTGAGACAAACAGTGATTTGTTCCACTGTGCTTGTTTACAGTTTGTTACATCATGGCACCCTTCACCTCTCTACCCCGTCATTAGAACTGATTTGTCTGTTTATGCTGCCGTGCTGGAAACGGGAGCCCCAAAAAAGAGAGCGAGACGCAGAATTGGTGTTTGTTTATATTTGCGCGTTCGTATGTTTCTGAGTGTGTCTGTCTTGAGTGTGTCTGTTTGTCTGTGATTTGCGGCGCGTCGACTTTTCTGGTGCTTATGACAGGCGAGTGTTGGTGTCTGGCTGATTTGTGGACTTGCAGGGCTCGCCACCGTCACACATCAGGAGCATCTCCTAGCAAACTGAATTGGTTTACCTCCCACCTCTGCTTCTTATGCTGCCAGAGAGGCCTTACACACATACACACTCACTCAATCACTCACTCACACACACACACACTTGAGGTTCTTGAGCCCACATAAAGACGGCCAGTAGTATAAACTCCCAATATCAACCCACACATGCACATAAACAAATTAACTGTGCTGAATAACTCATACAGCTTCACTTCAGCTCATGGAGCATGGTTGCATTTAAAACATGGTATACTGTAACACCATTAATAATGTAACACACACACACACACACACACACATTCATAGACATACTGAGACCAGTACTGCATTGATGATTACCTCCCAGACCTTATATATGATTCATAAGGAGAGATATCTGAATATGAAATGATTTGAATCCTCTGCCAAATTACTCACAGTTGTAGTGGCAGTTGGTGTATTGTTAATATTGAGCTTATTCAGTCAGAAAAGAAATGTTTTAAATTATCAAAGCCTTTCTGGACATTGTATGACCAGAAAAATATGTCTTTTCTAAACTTTCCTTAAAACATGTTTTTCTCTCAATGACAGTGTGTCTCTTCAACCACTCTGAAGTTTAAAGACATCACAGAAAACTTCACATCCTTTGACAACTTTTAAATTAGATCCACAAATCTGATAACGACTGAATTAAGTTTAGGTTTCCAGACCCTGTCCACAAAAACAGCTCTTTTACCCATGGGGGTGATACCGACTCGCTGTTAAAGGTTGTGGTACAGTCTTCTCTATATTTCTGAACAGTTTAAACAGCAGGGCTCCCTGGAGATCAATTAATAGTTTATAGAAGAGAGGAGAGCGCAGTGAAATTGCCTGTCTTAGTGGTTCATGCTCTGATGCGACCATCGCCAACGTTTGCTTAATTAGGCCAAAAATATCTTTCAAATTTCACTGCTAGAAACATTTTTGTTTGTTTTAGTGGCTCAGATTTGGATTCTTTAATGTTCGTGTGGCTTTATAAGAGAGCAAATGAGAGTGTGTCTGAACTCATGGTGTACCACATCAGTTCATTAGTGAAGAGGCAATGCTTTTTCCACAGCTAATATGAGGAAAGCAAGGCATGTTTAAAAGCCCCATTAGTACCCCTAGAGGATATGCTGTATCTTACAATCAACTGAGCCTGGTAATAATTGATATTTGAGCTGAAGTGATTGATTGAGGAAGCAACCAAGTGACCAGTGTTGCTGGCCTTAGGGCTTTGATCTTGCAAGTTATAAAAAATAAAGATAAAGTCACAATGGCAGAATTGCATTTAGCTCAGCCAGCATGGCTTTTGCAATTTTGTGGCCCCGAGTTGAATTCAAGTGTATGTATGTTATGTGTAGGATACATATTGTATTATTGATGATGAGAGCTATATTTTTACAATATATATATTTACAATATATATTTCTACTGCCACATCCCTTGTGAGGCAGAAGTCCCTTGAGTCAAACCAGCACCA
The DNA here is from genome assembly GCF_963691925.1 of Scomber scombrus. NCBI lineage: Eukaryota > Metazoa > Chordata > Actinopteri > Scombriformes > Scombridae > Scomber > Scomber scombrus. The sequence continues at coordinate 18,847,741 of NC_084991.1, forward strand.
TGGACAGTGAACAGGGAAGCCCTTTGATTGTCATCAGCAGGATTTATATTGGATGCAGTAGATGGGTCACATTGTTACTGTATGTCAGCTTTCTGAAACCTTTACAAATCAATGATACAAATAATAATAATTCAGTTTTATGGTGTGACAACACTGTGGTTATGGTCTAGTTAGGTTTAGGCACAAATCATGGTTTGGGTTAAAAATGATCACTTCAAACATGGTTTATTCTTCCTTATAGTTACACAACCTTGGTCATCATAGCAACAGTAAACACCACAATGTTAGGGCTTTTTAAAACATTGTCCTGACGTGTTTGTAAACATGACATTTGCGGTTGGGAACGGGATGTGAACCCTTGCAGTGAAGTCTTTTTGTCAACAATGTAGTCATTCACTCAACCCGCCTCCTCCTAATGAGGAAAAATCATCTTATCTAGGCACCTTTATTTTGATGTCATCTGAATTGCATCACTGGGTCATAAGTATTATAGCTGTAAACGTAATTATAGGTTGTTTTCGGGCTTTTCTCCCTTTTTTCCAATCCAACTGCAAGGCCAGTTTAGTGTTTGTCAAAATACATGAAATGCTCAAGGTCCTATCAGGTCTGTAAATTAATTAAATTTGCCAATGATTTTGCCTGAAGGTCTAAATATATTACAGCAGTGACTGTTTATTCTTGTTTTATTCCTTTCGGGTTAACATAATCTATTTTAATGTCTTGAATTCCTTGGAGGAAGAGTTCTTCTAGCTCTGCAGTGGCTCTGTCAAGGGTCAGTGAACATTGTAGCACTGCAGTGGTAGTGGCTGCTGTAGCACACTGTAGACCAGACTGGAGACTGCATAGCGCACACGCACAGACACACAACACATACACAGACCCCATCTGCACTCTGCATGGAAAAGACGAGGGGAGAACGAGAGGTTGATGAAAACAATAACCTATGTAGTTAGGAAAAGAAGGAGCACACAGAAGAAGATTGATAGCATGTCACTCAGGAGAAAGTCAGAAGTGAGTATGAAAATGTGTGGCTGTAACAACTGCGAGAAAGCAAAGAAAAGCCAATTTCAGCCCTCCCCGTTTTAGTGTCTGCCTTCTCATATCCTCTGCGTGTAAAGCAACAAATCACTCGTGATATTATAGCTTGTTTAACATAATATTCTTACGCTCTTTTCATTGTTCTCTAGCATATACTGTAGCTCATTGTCGATTAATTATTTAAGGTGAATGGAATATATTACAGCTTGCCAAGCCAGCTTCCCATATTTCTTTTGCACCTTTTTTTATATTATCACATTAAACTGCCTGCTTAAAGATAATGCATGTGCTATATGGAGCACATACGTGTGAGGTGTCAGCAAGTGGAGTGTTAATGCGGGAGCTTGTGAAAATCTTGTGTCTTTCTCGTGCAAAGACAAAAATCTGTCAGCACCAAGTGCTGACAGATAGGAAGAGAGCAGACTGTGAGATGTGATGGTTGAGAATCACAAGTTTTCTGTTATTCACTACAAGGAAAAAACTAACTCTGCCTTTGTGCTTTTATTTGCATACACTCAACTATGAACTATGAACTGTGGGGTCATTTGTTAATTATGGCATTGTTTCAGCTTGCATATATATTACATGTACACGATTAATTGTCTCAGAGGCACATGCATGCAGAACTCTCCAGAGAGGCAGCATACACCTGCTTTTCTCTCATTAACTCCATGCAGAATGCTATTTGTCAGCTTAACTGTCATCGGCTTCAGTAGGCCACATATGTGTCCAGAGATGGATCAGGTGGAAAGCTCAATTCCCAGCAGGCTTCCTTGACCGCACCCCCACCGACATCAGTACAGTGCCATTCGCTCACCTGCTGCTTCACCTTTGACACAAACACCTGGGTAAAATACGGGGACCACTGGGACCAATGGAAAGCTGATGAACTGCTTTGATGTATTGCGTCTCTACATCTCCCTCTGCTAACTTTAACAATGCAATCCTTTGTTTTTTTCCGGTTTAACAAGCACCTTGTTCTCTCACTCTGTTCTGATCTCTGTCTATTCCAAGCAGGAAACACACCAGTGGTTTTGACCAATCTTGTCACATTTAAATAGGCCAAGCCAGAAATAGTGTGCCCATGTAATAGTCTGAAATCAGGCCTCATCAACTCGAGTCTTGGTTAATGAAACCAAGATATACCGTGTGCAGTTCATTTCCTTGTCTTAACCTTGGTGGTAGGTTCTTAGTGGACAAATACACTGGCTGAAAAGATCTGATATGTATTTTCATCATACTTACAAGGGATGTAATATTCCTTTCATATGGGAGTGGTATTATTAAAACATGAATGGATTGAGTAACCTTGAGACTCTGACTCCAACATTTAATGCTCTCCTCACCGTTGCCATGGTAATGCAGCAGCAGCGCCTTGCAGCATACGAGTGTTTTCTCAAAAGCTCACTGCAGTTATCATTCCAGGGAATTTGTCTCCTTTCAAAGTTTCCACCTGCATAGAGATGACCCAGCAGCATGTGCAGCCACTGCAGAGAAAGAGAGAGAGGGAGATTGATATTGATAATATAGGATTGTGTTTGTGTGTGGATGCAACTTGTGTGGATGCATGTGTCTAGTGTGACAGGCAACATGGGGTGACTGTCACTGCCTGCCTGCGTGTGTGTGTGTGTGTGTGTGTGTGTGTGTGTGTGTGTGTGTGTGTGTGTGTGTGTCTGTGTGTCTGTGTGTCTGTGTGTCTGTGTGTCTGTGTAGCCAGTGAGATAAGCATGATTGGGTTTGCGACTGCCAATGGGGCTTCATGTGAAGCAGCCTCTGTCACTTGCTTATGTGCCTGTTGTGATAACACCAACACAATCAGACACACAGTGCACACGCACACGGGCACTCTCACACACACACTTACACACACACACACACACACACACACACACACACACACACAATTTAAAGTTTGATCATGATGTTTATCTTTGCTTGGTGGAAGCTCCACTACAACACCCTTTTATTATCAAATCAAATTATTGAATGTCACTATTTAATAAAAACTCAACTTTTATAAGTTATATAAACCAAAATAATATTTATATATACCAATGTCAGTGCCAAGTGTCTTTGTTAAAAAGTTGAATTTAATGTATACCTCCTGCCATATCGACGTCTCCACACCTTGCCATGCTCGTCTAAAAAGTCTATTTCTGGCTTTCAGTGTCTCGTGGCATATCTACGTGTTCAGTGGCTGTCATTCTGCCTTTCCATCTGATTTAGCTCACGTTAACAAAATTCAGGGGGGATGACAACACCTGTCGATGAGCAATGAAGAACAGGTGCCGTTGCACCATGGGAGAGCTGCTGAGTCACTCTCACACACGAGCGCGCACACACACACACACAATAGATGCCATTTTGAAAGAATTTCAATGAACTGTGGCCTATTTTATTTTGTGGCACTGTCATGGCATTGACATATTTGGACATTAATTTTCTATGTGTCACATTGAAATGAAAACTGAAAATAAAGACATGCTGTTATAATGTTTGGCATGGCTCCAGTATCTTAATATGAAATGCCACATAACACATATGTGTTATGTGGGTAGGTATTTTTTGAGGTATTACTTCAGTTTTCAGCACTTTCCAAGGATCACTTGGTAATTGAAGCGTGAGTTTCTGTTGATGGAAACCTGATGGTGACGTTGAACAGCGGTACCATTTTTTCATGTATTGAGCCAAGGTGGCTATGGCACTGATGCTAACTAAAAGATGAATAATACTACGTGTTTTGAAAACCAAAACATCTTGTTATAAAGTGCATAATATTTTTTACAGACTAACTAATGGAGAGAATGATTTATATTATGTATTATGCTCACTATCCTTAGGTTGAGACAGACCATACTCCACTCTCTTCTTGCCATTTCTGTATAGGAAAGCCCCAGGTGTTTATATGCTCTGAGGCTCAGCAACTTAGGCCTATGTCTAACCTCTCTGTTACTACATGAAGCCAGCAGCTCATGCTGTGTCTTTCTCTGCTACAGTTATAGCTAAGCCTCAACCCTGGGGAGCCTCTTTCCAAGCTGCCTGAAAAACAACAACAACAGCAAAAGAAACATTTGGACACGACAGGAACAGCATCCTCTATGGGTTTAGATTTCTCCCACTATGCTTTGTGTTGAAAATTCCCAGTTCTGCTCTTTTTTTCCATTATCAATGCCAGATCTGTACCTTTCCCCCTCAAAATCCATCCCTGGCATGTTCATTTTTCTCTTTTTTCTTAAACCCCCTTCTTCCTTCCTTCCTTCCTGAATTTTACCTCCTCCTGCCATACATTTTCTCCCTCCCTCCCCTCCTGTCTCCTGCTGTATGCCAGCCAAGCTCCCGCTCCCCACTACGTATCTTTACTCGGGCAGCGCTGCCAACAATTAGAACACATTACTGCCAATTGTGCCACCTGCGGCCCCCTGAAAGGCAGAAACAGAGGAGAGGAGGGGACAGCACTGTGCCAAAGGAATGGGGAGGGGGTAGAGTAGTGTATGTGGTGGGGAGATGGAGTGCTTTACAGCATTCTGGATACAGCCACAAAGCACAGTGTTTAATTACCAATAAGCACTGGTTTAATCAGGGGCCTGAATACTGCCGGATAGACAGACTGCAACTGTCGTCTTCTTGGGGGTGGAGGTGGGGTGTCGTAATGGTAACTGTTTATTTGAGTGCATGTGACCAGGGGTTTATGGTTAAGCTGTTATTCGGTTGTGGGGGGGGGGCGGGGAGGAGTTATTGCATATGGGGCCCATTATTGTTTTGAAAATAATTTGGTGGTTGTGGCAATGAGATAGTGAGCCGAGAAATGCACAGAGAGCCACATTGTGTGTGCTTCTCTGTGTGCACACATTCACACCTGCATTTTGGCCAAGGACTGGCTGGAATCACAGTGAATTGGATGCGTTGTGTGGGGCTTGAGTGAAAGCAGTCTCTTTTCTGGTCTTGTGGAGAAAAACGAAGAGGTGTCTGTGAGGAGATTTAGCCTGGAGCCAAAACCAATTCACAACCACTCCACATTGGAGAGGGGTCTTATCCCTCCAACCTGCCCTTGCGATGACAGGCATGAGCCTCCTGTATACACACAGACACACATATAGGCACACAGACACACACAGAGTTGCCTTCTGTAACTTGTATTACTTGCATAAAATATGAAAACACACACTCCCTTAGACACAGACATACTATGTGCCAAGGTAGTATTAAAGCCTCAGTGTTTTTTCTGTGCAGGCTGAAGCCAGTGGCCAGATGAGAATGTAATCCTCCATTGTGTTTTAAATGGATCAACCTGAGAGCTTAGTAAAGGCTGGGGACACCGAAAGGAGACGTGCACACACACACACATACACACACACAGATATGTTGTCCTACGTCACTTTTGGGGACATATAGACTAACATTAATTTCCTGGAGAGTCACTATAACCCTAACCATGACCACTACTTAACCTTAACCCTAACCCTATACTTAACCTAACCACTGACCCCAAAATCAGCTTTTTCCCAATCAATGACACAGCTTTTGTCCCCAATTGGACAAGCCGTCCCCTGTTAACTGGTCTTAAGTCTAAAATGTGTCCAAAATAAGTAGTCTCACACACACATTTACTTGTATTTACCTCTCCCTGGTATGTTATGGATATTTTGTTTCTGTTGTGTCTTTTTGAGGACCGATTTGTTCTCCCTTTGGGACAGACCCTGAAAGTTTGTATGAAGGTTAAGACTCGGTTTTAAAGTTAAGGTTACAATTGAGTTTAGGTGCACTTCTGGGTAAGGGTTAGGGTTAGACATTTAATTGTTATGGTTAGGGTGTGTGTGTGTGTGTGTGTGTGTGTGTGTGTGTGTGTGTGTGTGTGTGTGTGTTATGTTGCAGTACAAGAGCTACAGCTGGTCAACAGGACTCAGTCTGTTTTCCAGAAGTGCCTTGTGTGTGTGTTTGTTGTTGTGCATCCCAGCTGCAACACACACATTACCCTCCCCAATGAATAACTGATGTCGTGTCATACTGCTGTGACCCACCCCTCTCACAGACACACGCTCCCTTTAACCTCACACTGCACACACCACCACACACACAGATGAGACACACAGACTCTCGCTTGACACCTTGACCCTGGTCATTAAAGAGCAGATGTTTTTGAGGTGCTCTTGTTTAAAAGCTACAGACTCTTACAGTCAGTGACAGGCAATTTTCATTCACCTTCGCTTGGCATCTATCTCTCTTTTCATCCCTCCCTCTGTCCTTCTCTCTCCCCATTCTTTCCTCTCTCTCGCTCTTCTCTGGAGTCTTGATGAGTAATTGCTCAGGGCTTCAGAGCGAAGGAAGGATGGAAAGGAAAGGAAAAGAGAAAGGGGGGAGGGAGGGGGTGTGAGGAACGTATGAGTATGTATGGAACAGGAGTGAGGGGAGGATGAAATGAGGAGGGCTGAATGTATGTGTGTTGGTGTGTGTGTGTGCCTGGGGCATGAGTTTGTGCACTGTGGAGGGTTTACTATATAAGTGTTTGAAGGAAGCAAGATTGTGTGTGTGTGTGTGAGTGTGTGTGTGTGTGTGTGTGTGTGTGTGTGTGTGTGTGTGTGTGTGTGTGTGTGTGTGTGTGTGTGTGTGTGTGTGTGTGTGTGTGTGTGTGTGTGTGTGTGTGTGTGTGTGTGTGTGTGTGTGTGTGTGTGTGTGTGTGTGTGTGTGAGAGACACAGGGGAATCATTGATCTGCAGAGAGTGCATTGTGTGTGCTGAATTAGAGGAGCAGGCACAGGGCTTTGAGCTTGTAAAACACTCCCACAGTTATAGCTCTTACTGCTCTCTGTCTGTCTCTCACTCTCACTTACTCACACACACATAAACATGCATGCTCATACACACAGATCTATATTTGGGTGTTACTTACACTAACCAGACTGAGTGCGTGAGCGCTTTTATTTTATGCCTTCTCTGTGAATAGGTCACTGACTGGGGATATCGGCAGCTTCATTTGGGCTGCACAAACCTGGCTGCTGGCACAATGGATGAACCATTTTATGCAACCGCATTCTCTCTCAGACAAATGAGTCAGAAAATGACTGAATACTTTTCCTATTCAACCAGCAGCACATTTGCAGACCATAGAAAATAAATTGGTAAAAAAAAAAAGAAGGATTTAATGAGGGCAAATAAATGGGCAACTTATTACAGTACAAACCATCAGGAACATTCATCATAGAAACAATTCAGCGATTAACATCAACAATGACTGATAGGCAGTTAAAATACAAAAAGACATTGTCAAATAAAAAATAAAACATTTCCCCTAAATCATTTGATTGGAAACCACTCCATAATAAACACTTCAAATGGACACTGACTTAAATCATTGATTTATTGAATAAATGAACTTTTGGTCTTCCCCTACTTCTCTGCTTAGTCCTCCAGTTTGACTGAGCAGAGCTATGTAACTCCTAATTGACACAATCTGTCTGACATGCATGTGCAATCAATATTAATTCTCTTATCTGAGACCCAAGCTCCATCCCATTGTTCAGCCATTCAGTCACATGTCACCTGCTTCAGGCTGATTGCGAGTCTGACATGCCAGATTAGCTTGGCGGCCAGTAGGAAGATAGCAAAGCAATCGGAGCTTATCTTTGGTGTAACATAGTGCAAGTGCTCGGCAGCAAAGACGGGCATTATGAGGATGAAGGCTTTGATTTCAAATTTGTGATTCCAAAAAGGATTGTGTATGATTTCAAGTTGAAGAAAGTTCATGTTAACATGTTGAAAAACAATGGCGATGATGATGATACCAAGGATTATTGAGAATTGTAGGCCAACTATTCTTTCATAATGAGGTACATTCATAAATTCTACAAATTATTTAAACATTGTGACAGACAGACATTGGGGGGATTGAGATAAAAACGCAGACTCATCAGCATGGGAACTAAACATAAGCTGTATTCTAGGCTAATTATGCATTTATAAGCATTTTATGTTTTTATTTTTTTATGTTTTGTCTTTTGTATTCTTGAGATGTTTATTGTGTTGTTTTCTCTTAGTGTTACATCCCCTGTCTGCAAAACAAGATTACCCTTGAGAATTAACACAAAAAAAAAAAAACTTGAACCTCAAGTGAACCTCACAAAGCTGTGAGCAAAATGTATTCCTCACTGTTTTATTGCACTTGTTAATTATAATTGTAGAACAACAATTCTTAATCACTCTGTGTGTGGTGGTTTCTCAGAGTGGGATATTTATTATAGTTGATGACAAGTGTGACAAATATGATCGCAATGGCATTTATGACACTAATAGTAGTGTAATAGTAGTGACAAGGTTTAGCATGCTGACCACCGTAAATCTCAAAATACCGGAAGCCACCATAAGGCGTCCCGATCCCACCCAAGCCCACCTGCTGTTGACCATTAACATAATGAACTATCAACCATATCCATACAAATTACTGCTTAAAGCTTTAAGAGCATCTAGGAGCCCTAATGTAGTGTCTCCAAACTTTCCTAAGATGATGTATTGATTGTGCCAATCAATGGGCCTAAAAAGCCATGAGTGCATCTGGTAACCATAATAGCCGCACTTAAAAGAAGGATGGGTGAGTGTAATACTCACTGAGCATCATTGTCTGTTATAGAGCGAGGAGTGGTAGATAAAGGGATGCAGAACAGAAGACAGTAACAAATAAAAAGACATTAGGGTAAGGGGAAATGTGTGAAAGAGACATATGGTGGTGGAATGGAAGTGGGAACAATGGCTATAATGGGATTAAGTGAGATACAGTTGCAAATAAAAGTTTAAATCATATCCATTTCTAACATACGACTCCTTGTTTTTCTGTGGTGCTGGTTATGTTTCCGATCGGGAACTGCATTTAAAGTGTACTTGTGGTTGCTTCAGCATCCTGTCTGCATCTGTTCCTGCTTTTGCTGTATGTTAATGATTAATGTGCTGGTAAGCAGGGGGTCTTCTCCTCCATCAGCTGTGGCTGTCCTCCCTCTCTCCATCCACATAACCATCCCTCTCTCTTCCCATTCTTTTTTCCATATTTACTGTCGTACGGTGATTTGTGTCAGCTATGCTCTGATACCGAGACCCAGTTTAGAATATGAAGGATTGCAGACAGTGCACATTAGGTATGACAAGGCATTGATCCTCAACTTCTTTTGTGAGTGGAAGGGGAATGAGTATATTATAGGACATGGATAGATTAATAAAGCACTCTTAAAGTTCTCCACTAAAAGCCCACATGGCCTTCAGCAGCTGGGTCACACAACAAGCCATTTGGGCTCATCAAACATTAATCGACCCAAATCTCACTGCCTCCCCTCCCACCTACCCACCACCTTATTTCCCTCATCTTCTTTTTTAAATAGCCATCACAGATGATCGAATATTTTAAATTAAAATCTTTTTAAAAAGCCTCTTAAGGCTCTGAAAACGTGAGATCAAGAGGGATGAGGCTGGGGCTTCTTGCTGGAAATTTGACAGTTCCTGGGAGTGACTCAAATTTAAGCTTCGTACAATGGGCATGAGAATTTCTCTCATTACACTAAACAGCCTGGATGTGGGGATATACATGCCCCAAGGGTTGAAGCTTTAGGACTGATTTATATGTGTAGAGGCATACTCTATGTCTGTCTGAGAGGTAGCGAGCGAGGGAAAAGAGGTGAAGTAAGGAGGAGATGAGAGCCGGAACAGTAAAAGAGTATCAGAGGGCAGGTGGAAAGCCTTTAGACGTAATCCTGGAAAGATGGTCTCACTTAGCTTTTAGATATTCCACCACCTCAGAAGCCCTAAAGGCCTCCAGTGGCACATTCCCAGCTCATAAACTCATGCATGTTTTAGAAGGGCTCTACTCTGGGGAAGGAGGTGGGGGTATTGACCGGTCTAGGATACACAACATCCCACAATGGAGCAAAGGATGGAATAAGAGCCATAGAGAGCGTCCCCAAGGCAAACTGTCTAACTGGTACCCATCATATTTCATACTCCCTTACTCCCACCTCCTCCCCCTACAAGCTCTCAAGACCCCAATGCTGGAGGGAGAGGGGTTTCATGAGGCAAAGTGCCTTTCCCTTGAGAGCAGCTGTTGTTTGTTTGAGTCTTAGACCTTCTCACTCTCCTTTGATCCATAAGTACCCTTTATCTTCTGTAACAGGAAGAATATACAATACCAGAGGTTCACCTCTATTTTCTGTTGTACACAATACACACACACACTCATATATGCATGCATGTTCCCACCGGCGTATGGCAATAGATGTGTGAGACGAAAACACAATTTTGTGGTTCGCAGAGACTCATGGAGTCAAGTGTGCTTTGATTGATGATCCCAGCCAATAACTAGCCCAGCATATGTCTGAGCACGTGACACTATTGATTCCCCAAACTCTCCCAACCCTCGCTCTAAACACCACATGCACTTAAGATTGTGTTGACACAATACAGATGACCCAAACACAAGAGGGTGATTATCAGGGATTGGGTATCACATTTAAGAAGCCTCTATGTCAGTTTTCATTGCATCATGTAGACAGCTGCCTTACAGCACATAACTCATCCTAAAAATGAAGCAAATACACACTATGTATCGCAGCTCACCTTGTTATTCAACTATCAAAGTTTAATTATTTTCTGTTTCACTCTTAGTGGTTGCCAGAGTTTGATAAATATTTTTGGACTTAGTCCACCTCTTTTGCAGCCAGCAGTTTAAGCCAATACTGATTAGCTTTTTCCCTTAACTCTATATTTGATAAGTTGTTCATCATTTACCAATTACATTTTCTCATTTTCTACTGAGAGAGAAGAGATGCTTCTTTAAATGCTGTGGAATTGATTTGGCTTCAAGTTGATAAGCACAGCTTAATTTGATGATTTCTGACTCTGAATTAATAGTATTATTAAGTCATAGAAATAACATTTCTTCCAATTAGTGCTATGTAATTAAAAAAAACAACATTCACACATGAACACAAACTCTCACAGGTACACAGGTGTTTACCAGAATTGAAAACATGGGTCTTGAAATGAGTCCCTACCCCCAATTACCAAATTATTATTTTCCCCATCTCTCCTCTTTCATTCATAAATCTCAGTCAATGATGTCCTGAGGCCGACTCTATTCTTCTGACCCCAGAGATCTGTGAGTGGTCTAGACATATTCAGCTCTCTGACACTGTATCGCTCCTAAAGGTCAAGGGTTAAACACAATGCAGAGGAGAGAATGATTGCCCAGAGTGTCACCGTGAGACCCCTCCTCACACATACACACACCCACACACACCCACACACGCTGGACATATTTGCCTTTATTCATGCATGACTTGGCTCTACCATTGTCAAAACAATGGAGTGTGTCAACTGAGTAATTGAGTGGTTTATGTATATCATGTGCAATCATAACTCAATGAATATCAGCTGTTAGATGATGAATGTCTTTATTAGGCCTCCCTTTGGACATGCTTCTGTTAAACAAGCTGCATTACAGGGGTCAGGGCTCCATGACTTTTAAAGGACAGGAAACATTGGAGGAGGAGACATGAGAAGGAATGGATAAAGAATAGCTACATATGTTTGTCTAACCACATTATTGTGTGAGATTATGGAGGATAGACGGAGTGTGTGTTCTTATGGACAGCAGTTAAGTGTGTGAGACATTTGATGACAGCAGTGCCAGTAAATATTTAACAGGGTCAAGTAGCACTGCCCCCCCCCCCCTCAGGCATGATGAGCTGAGGATGTTTGTATGTGCCCGACTCTTTTCATGTGGCTTTGTGCGTGTATGTGTAGGATGTGGTGACCCAAGCTTCCATTTTTGACAGCTATCCTCATGCGCGTGTAAGCATGAACACACTCACACTTACACACACACACACACACACACACACACACACACACACACACACACACACACACACACACACACACACACACACACACACACACACACACACACACACACACACACACACACTGGTGACATATGACTTCAATTACGTGCCAGAGGTAGCCTGAGGGAAGGTGATGAGTTGGATGGAGACAAGACAGACTCATATGGTTAGAAACCGGACATTGGCCGCTATTGATGACACACAAAGAGCTCTGTCTCTGCCTGCTCCGTCTTTCATCGTCTTCATCGTCATCATCAACAAAGGCATCCGCTTTATACTTTCATCAGTCTCTCTTTTTCTTAAGTCGTTCCAAAAGTGATTAATGTTCTGTCCTTTTTTCTTGTTTTTCTTCTTCTTCTGCTTCTTCTTCTTCTTCTTCTTCTCTATGGCTTTTCCTCTCACACTCTTTTATAGATGGTAACAATGACAGTAAGAGCTCCACTTTAGTTGAAAGTCAAGGACATACTCATTGTGGGCCATATTTTTTATGATGCCCTATTAAAAGTATTTAATCAGGTAGAGTTTAAACTAATTACACAGTGATATAGCAATTCAGGGGATATATTGGAAAGGGATATTTGGCACGACTTTTTATAAAGGAGTAAAAGTTTGCACACGACACAGTGAGGCATGCACACATAGAGAGACACACACAACCACCCACTCACCCAGTAGCAGACACACAACAAGCTAGACAGATCCAGGAGCAGATGCACAGGTATTTAATTAGGACTGACTGCAGCTGTTACTGTTTATTACCCAGACATTGTGAAGATAAATGTCTGAAATGCACTCACACACACACACACACACACACACACACACACACACACACACACACACACACACACACACACACACACACACACACACAGGTCAACCATTTGTTTGAGGTGGCCTCCCAAGGGAACATCAGCAGTGTGTATTTGTTTGAACACTGTATATGTGTGCGCGCGCTACAGTCAGTGATCCATAGATTTAATAAGTGTGTGTGTGTGCGTGCGTGTGTTTGTGTGTGTGTCCTCACACACACAAACACAAACACCCTCCTCCTCTGTGCAGGGTTGCAGAAGTGGCCATGTCCACCGCCTGCTGTATGGTAATAGTGTTCTGTGTATCCCAGCAGAAGCTGTGTGAGTGGGAGACCATAAACACTTATACGACTGACAAACTAAGAGCCCAGTCCCTCAACATGCACATACACACTCTCAAACACACACACACACACATGCATACACCAGATGGCTTGCTGTTGTCTTTATTCTTTCCTCCCTCAAGTGTTCCTCCATATTTATATTTTTTTCTCTTGACTTTGACTTGCCTGTAGCTCATGTGTTGCCATCTCCCACTTACACTTTTCCATTCTTTTGTATTCATCTCCCCTTTGCTTTATCTTTATTTCTGTGTATTTCCTGGCTGTATTCTCCATCTCTCCCCTCCCCTCCATCCCTTGTCTTCAGGTGACAGGCCCCCTGCTTGCAGTTAACGCTGTCGTGTTCTCTGTCTGCTCTCTGTCAGCATCGGCGCTCTACAACACACACAGTTGCACGATTGGGATGCCGCTGTGCTTTTTCGCAAATTCCGACAGCCTGATATTTACAGTAGTGGAAGCTTTTGGCTTTTCAACAATTTTGCGTCAAGGTAGCACAATTATAAACTTAAAAGCAATACACCGCCACCAAAATTTTTTTATTTGTGTATCAGGTAATTTTTTGTACACGCAAATGTGGCTGGTAAAAATTCAAAGTCTGAAGGGCTCTCCTTTAACTTTTTTCAATTACAAAAATTCCAATTATGTCAAAGTTTCATGTCAGGAAAAACATATTAAAACATCCATTTAAACATAAGCATAGTGTGTGCTCTTTTGAAAGCACTCTGTGTTGAAACAGGTTGTACATGTGCTGTCTGTTAATTTGCTACTTGTGGTCAACCTTGGCATCATGTTTGTCTTGGAGTCTCTGGTGTGTAAGAATTTTAAAATTTGAGACTTACGCTTAATTAGCACAAGACATATTTCTGTCTATGTGCAACCTCTTCCTTCTCCTATACTCATAAAACACACATATACAGTAGATATGAACACACCCAGATTTAACTCTCCTCATATTTGCACTTTGCATTTGGAACTAGGCTAGTACTGTATGATTAATGTTCATTCGATGATCCATCGCTGTTCTCCATTCCAGTGAGTCCCTTGGGGAACCCTCCGCTCTGTCTCACATAGGTTGGCTAGCCAGCTATCACCCTCCTACATACTGAATGGTTACTGTGATGAATGATTAACAGGCAGCCATGCTAAATGATGGCCAATAGATCATTTATACTGTGACTAGAGTGGAAAACCTTGCAGGAAACCAGTGGGGGAACTGAGTGAGCGTATTGCTGCCACAGCTGCAACTATCTCTACCTGTGTCATTGGCTACAAGAGGCTCTACTTGTGTTTCTCTCCAAGTCCAGTGATTCCCCCAACTGCCCAGTTTCCCAGCTATTATACCTGTATTGTTATCCCTACTGGCAATTTTATGCTCCAGCTCATCACCTCATTTAACCTGTGTGTACTGTATTTAGTCCTTACTCACTGCTAGATTGTTGTGTGCTTCTGGCTGACTGAAGCCTCTGCTCATTTACTGTTCCTGTGCATTAGTAAACTTTACTTGCCCTCTGTTCATGATCCAGAACCTCTGTATTCCCCCTTACAATGTGTCTGTCTGCCTCCCGGCACCTGTGTCACGTTGCAGTGGCTAACATCGGTCGCTGAGGTAGTATCGCCGACTTGCGCGCACCCCACATCAAGGATAACTCACACCTTGGGTCTGTTCCATTGGTCAACATCAGTCTCTTGTTCATCTGTTTCTCCATTCCTCTGCCTGTCTTTCCCTCTGTCCTTTTCCTGCATGTAGTGCGGTGAAGACAGCCGTGAAACACCGCCTCATTTCCCCAGTTATTTCCTGAGAAAACCCAAATGAAAAGATACTACCAACCTTTTCTCTCTCCTGCCACACCGCTCACCATAAATGCTGACACGAGACTGCAGTACCATCTCTGACCTTTTACAGGACTCTTAGAACTCTCTCACACACACACACACACACACACACACACACACACACACACACACACACACACACACACACACACACACACACCCACACACACACACACACACACACACACACACACCCACACACACACACACACATACACCATTCCTAGGACTGACAGTGGCTTTGAATCAGCAGACTCTTGGGTAGTGTGGAGGAATTTAATGACACACAATGTCGCTTCAATTTTAGCGCTCCCTGGCCAGGCTACCAGGTGCACCATTTGTCCCTTATTGAAAGGAGAAAGGGGGGCTCGAGTGGCCCTTAAACCAGCCTTGGCTTACCGTCTGACTACATGTGAGTGAGGGGATGAAGGAGGTAGTGCATTCCAGTACTTGGATGAGCTATAAGATCTATATGTCTTTTTCCTGTTAAATTTACAACAAACCAAACCAAAACTTACTCTTAAAATGCTCCGTAAAGCTCTTTATAAGCCCCTAGCACCTTCCTGGCCCCTTATTGCTACTCTTATATGCTGTCCATATTTCATGAGGACTGGGTTGTCCTTTCATCATGTCCTTTGACCCTACAGTATGTCTTCCAGGGATGGAGGATGAGGATCTGAGATGCTACGGTCTTAAATATACTTTATGGAAATACAGCTCAGTCTCCACTCAGACCCCATGCATAGCCCCTCTTATGGTCCCCCGTTCCCCAATCAATAAATAATGGAGTGAGACGGGGAGAGTCTACTGTTAACAGATTGTGAGAGAGGGAAGAGAGAGCAAGGAGCGAGGGAAGGAGAGTGCTTGCAGCGTTGCAAAGAGAAGCAACGGGAGCTGTCAATGGCTAGAAAGACATTCCTTAGGACTGGGGCACTTAAAAATCACCATCTAGAACCAAGAGAACAATAGATTAATCAAAGAGAAAGAAATAAAATAAAACAACGCTTTCAATAAAATCACATTGTTAAATACTAGCAATAATTAAAATGTTTACGAGAAGAAAACTTCCCTTCACCCCCTCTCTTCTGCTCAGGCCTGCTGCTGTTACTGTCTATTATATCCTATAGACAGGTAATTACAGACATATTAAGAGCAATCATTAGTTGTTGTGAAATGTGAATTCTACAGGTAATTAGTTTGAGCCATAGTCAAGTGTTCGACGGTAGTGTGAAGACGAAAACAAGAAGCGCTTATGACCCGTCTGTTTCTCTCTCTAGTATTTGAAGAACAGGCGCACATACACACACAGTCATGCACTTATTCTCATTCACACATGCGCACTGACACATGCGCTCACACACACACATACTACTATCCTCCTACTCTCTGAGTGTTTACTTAGTGCAGCCTTATTCTAGGAGCACCAGTCTCAGTAACCGTTTCCCCTGGCACAGAAATGTCAGCTGTGTCTCATCTAAATGACGCCCATCTGTTGAACCTTAATCAAAATTTCCATATTTTTCTTCATGCACTATTATGTTCCTTCACTCCCCCTTCTCCCTTCATCTTTCCCCCATCCACTGCCTATCTCGTTTGCAGAGTATAAATGCTAATTTATAAAATGGAGAGTATTCTCACGGTGGATGTTGTGGAAACGTGAATTTGAAATATGATAATGAAATAAGTGTCTCCCAGCAGAAAAGACCTGCTCCCACTATGAAACGGGTCTTGACCTACCATGGTACTATAATGATCGATGGAAGACAGGCGTGGGGTGATGTTCCTCAGTTTGTTCTGTCTTCCGATCACTGTGCTATAAAGACTGGCAATGGCTGTGAATCCTTTGGGGCCTCAATATGGATTTTCCTTTTCTTTAAAGCAGGTCTAATCTCAAGTAAGTGGCGGGTCTCACTAATCAGTTGACATCTAGGAACACCCTTTGGTGGCTTACAGGACAGGCAATTGATGTGTTGTTTCAGTAGAATTAGTCTGCCCCTTTTTATTTGGTCATGGCCAGCCGGACAGTCGATAATACCCCTTGTTTTTGTGAACACCGCTGCTCCACTTCAGTAGCTGATGCAGTGAGGCAAAACAAGATAACTAATAGTTGGTTATTGTTTGTGCCTTTTAGATCGTGGTAGATAAATGTGTATATTGATTTTAAACTTTTGGCTGTTCAGTCGAGTAATTTAAAGAAAAACAAAAAAAACAAATATATTTACAAAAGATTACAAACCACATTTAAAGGCATCATGTCAGGTTTTTGACATTGTGTCTGCATATATGTGCACAATATCACTATCAATATGGACATGCACAATTCACATTCCTGCTCACGATTTCACAATAGTCCACTGACCTACAGGTGGTAGAAATAGATTAAACAAAGCAATGCACCCACAAAGACTCTGAAGGTGAAGTCTGCTGGCCCATAGACATGAATGTAAACAGTGCAGGTTTGAAATACAGAAATGTATTTGATACATTTGTTAAACCTCAAGAAAACACCCGATCCATTTTTGTGAGTAACTGTGGATGTAAACTGTTTACAAGAAAACTTTACAGGGTATCTTTAAATTTTACACCTTTTTATACTGCAGGAATAATGTGGTATTACAGTGGTAATACTTGTGTTATATGTCTTCCACCTGCACACATTTTGGAAAAATGGATAACATCAAAGTCAATGGTGCCTAAGCAACAACACCCATCTATCTTCAGTCTGATGGCACCTAAATGTGAAACAACATCCCCACAAATTACATTCAGCACACGGGCCTGGCTCTAAACAGGGAAGAGTTACTACTTCCTGTCAGCCAAAGACAAAAGGCTGTTTGGACTGGTGCTGACCAGTGTTTACATTTCACCTCTGGTTAGCTTTATGTCCTCTAAACACCACGCCAAACACAGTTGCAGTCAGCTCTTGTGTACTACAGTCTTCATACCCTCTCAAACAGTGTGTGAGCTTCTCTTATGTTCTGTTTTCCTCTTTCTAAAAAAACTCAGTCTCAGAAATCGTGTATCCTCAGTGACTGATCTCTAGCTTGCAGAGGGAACCATTGCTGCTTTTCAGCCTCTTTCCCTCACTAAAGCTTATCCATTAAAATGTTTGCTATAGGTCGATGTGAGAGACACACTGCATCACACTGTGTTTTGGCTGCACAGTTATGGCCTTTTATCTCTAATCCCAGCAAAGCTGTCCTCTTAAAATGTTTGTCTGAGGTCTCCACGGGGCAGACTGCACGGTTACTCATGATGCTAAACCGGCACTTAACAAGCGCCTAGGTACCTTAGGGAATTTAATGGCATGTGCAAGTTTTTTTTAGAGCCAGGCACTAAGTTAGCCAAAATTAAAGGTGTAAAAAAATAGTTTGTATTTACTTTTATTTATTTATTTCTGTTTATTTTTGCAAAGACAGTGCACAATTAAAAGTTATTGCACCTGGTGCTGAATGACAAAAAGATACGGTTATCTGTAGGTCTCCTAGTCTTATCAAGGGATACACATTACAGAAAAAGGCATATATGCCCTAAAGGTCCTTCTACCTTTACAGAACAACACAGGATACATGTATAATGTCACACATAACATTACAAACAGCAATTACGGGCCACTTCAGGCCATATTAGGCCTGACAGTGATTAATAAAACCACAGTTGCTACATAAACGAAAATGGGAAGTGAATGGAAATGGTTGACCGAAGAGGCCAGGACGGCAAGAGAAATCTGGAGCTTTCAGATAAAAAAAAAATTCCCCACTCTGCTTTCAACTAATTATCCTCCTAACCTCCTCAGTCCCCAAACTAAGCCCATTCTATCACAGATAAGCCTCAGGGGACAAAGCTCAGGCAAAACCAGTTTGAATATTTATGTTGGGGTGTGTGTGTGTGTGTGTGTGTGTTTAATTATGAGTGGGATGCATACCAGTGTGTTTGTACACACATACCCTTATGTATACAGCATAGTCTTGTGCTGTTTGTCCAGTGGATAGTCAGAGGGGAGTAGAGGAGAATAGAAAGAAAGGCTGCGCCAGCAGGCAGCATTATTCCCTGCGGGGAGCGTTGATTAATGAATCACATCTTTCTAACCTGAGGCTGCTACTGCGCCGCTGCACTTTCACAGTACTGCAGAGCGCCAGTGAGCCCCGTGCCAGGCTTCCTTACTGGCACAACATGGCACAGGGTGTGGGTGCTGTCACTGCTTACAGGGGCTGAGAGTTAGTGCAAGGAGAAGAGAATTAGATTGCGGGTATGAGCGGAAACTGCCTGACAAATTTGATCATTTCAGCCTGTGGGTGTTTTTCGCTTCACACAAACAACCCCCTGCGGAATGTTGTTGAATTAGGATGACATATGTGGTTATTATGTGGTCTAAATTGAGCATTTCATTTTTTGAGTTGTTTTGTTGTGCTAGCCTTAATAATTTTTGCTCAAAATGAATAATTATGTATCTTTGTTTTGTGCCCGTACAGACAATACCTAAATGTGTTTTCCCCTCTTTTCCTTTTTGTCCCTTTCTTCCATGTTCCCATGATGCCTCCCCTTCGAAATGGCTCTCTCTCAATATCAGGTATGTCAAAATATTTTAGACACTCCACACTATACCACTGTCTGGACAGGCAGTTACAGTACATGCCACTCGTTGTTTTATATGATAGCAGTGAATTAGTTGAGTCATTAAAGTGTATTAGTGTATCACTCACAAAGTGCCATAGCCCACTTTTACAGAATGATTGATACCACAAATAAAACAAATTATGGAGATTTTAAAACCGTAGTTTATAGCAGACATCATCATGCCAGAGCACCTATAGTGTACATTTAATGATGTCTTGCCATATATTTTAATTGTTCTGTGTTTTATGGCATTTTAATTATGTTTACGATTAAATTACATCATTAGCACATGACAAGCATATAACACGTTTTTATATTCAGGTAGCTTTTATTTTTAAACATTTTTTTTACAGAAACTTTTAGTATCAGTACATTCAATGTTGTTTACTGATGTGTCATTCTCATGTTGCAGCATGACTGAAGCATAATATTAATTCATATTAGTTGTTTAGAGACTGACTGTCTGTGCCCAGATGATTCCAGCCTATCTGGAGGATCAAATTGGTGACATTGGTCAGCCAGGTCAAGATGTTCTTGATCTTACTGAGCATTGCAGACAAAAACTAATGTGATATTGCACAGGTGTGTGTGTGTGTGTTCTGTGCTACTTGTGTGCCTGTATCTGATTGGGTGTTGCCCCTGGCTAGAGGCTCTCTTAATAAGTGCGCAGCTGGCACTGCAGGCAAAACACCACTAACTTGGCATTCGGTATATGTTTGGAACTTATGTCCTCCCTCTGCTCTTTGTTATTCCTCTGGTTTCTCTCTTTTTTTGTTTATTATTCTTTTTAAACTGCCGCGTTTGAAGCAGAGACACCTGAGCTATTTGCATAGACAGCTGAGGCCTCACTTCTTGACTTATTTCTTTTCCATTAGACACATATAAGCTCTGTGCATACTCCGGCCCTGCTGCAGGCTGGGATTTTTAGCTTTGTATCATAACGACACATTGTTAAACCGTCCTCTCAGCTTTCAATTTGTAGACAAAGTATTATCAAGTGTGTGTGTCTATGTTTGATCAGGGATGATGTTAGATTGCATTGATCTAGTGGGACTGGTCCCCGGTGATAGCACTATGTCACCCTATACTTCCCTCAGTCTCACTAATGTCTTTACTGTAGTATGGCTTGAGGCAGATATTGCAGTGCATTGTCAGCAGATATTAGGTCCACCGAGTTCCCTGTAATAATAGTTGGACTCTGAGTGGCACTGCTGCTGTGTTTGTGTGTGCACATGCAAATGTTTATGTGTAAGAAACTACAACTTTTACATCATGTTTGCCTTTGTTAAACTGCAAATTACTGGCGGCGTGCTGGTGTAACTTTGTCAGCGCTTGTGTGGGAAGACTGGCATTTAGCGCACCAAGAGCTCTAAAGAGAAAAAAAATCCATATCAAGTCTACTGCTACTGCACATCTCCACTCCCTCCTTTTCTCTCTTATTCACAGACACACACAGACACACACAGACACGTTGCCTTAAACAAGCCAGTAAAGTTGAAAAGTCTGCCACTGCTTTAAATGCAGCATGTCTTATAATGAGTATCTCTCCTCCTCAGCACTAATGGCTGTTGCATTAGTTATCCATGGTAGTGTCACTCACTGCCTGACTTTTGATGATGCTTCCCAGCTAGTTGCCTTGTCACACAATCTCATATGCCAAGCAATGATGAAAATTTCATTGTCTGATCACTCCAAACTCTAAACACATTAAACGCAGACTCAGTTATGTAAGCAACTATTCATGTGATCATACGCCGACCTAGATGGAGACATGCAGATAAAAACACACTTCAAGGGATCATTTCACTCATTTCACATATTGCTCTTGGCAACAGTGTCTCTATCATGCCTCCCTGACCCAAAGAGGTTGGTTGTCATGCTGTTGCACATGGTGACCTTTCTTGACAGTCAGTGGAGATGATTAATAACTAAATAATCCTCCAATTCCCTATCTTCTCAACTTTTTGTCATTTTTTCGTACTGTTGTCCTTGCGGGCTCGTGTCTCATAATGATTGTCACTGGCTTCATTGCTCTCATACTCAGTAACAAAGGTAGAAGAATAACACATATCTTTCTATTGAAGTTGGCCATGAGATACTACAGTTTGAGTTACAACACAGCAGTTTTTTTCTGTTAAGAATGTATGATATTTTCCATTATTTTGTTACTGCTGGGGAAAGTATTACCTCTCTTAACTGAAATTTATATCAACGTTTTATTGCCCTGGATTTATATCTGGATGAAAGTTTGAAACAAATTCCTGACTTGTCTGATATTGATCAGATCTGGGTCAAACAGTAGTCACAAAGAATTCCTAGTGTTATTTATAACCTGCTTATTTTACCAGGTGTGTCAGTTTTATTCAGAAAGTGTAAGAGAAGATGTCAATCACTGAAAAAAACCCTCCAAATTCTTTGCTGTGATTCTGGAAACATTCAGCGCACATTGCATTGCCCTACAAGGCAGAAAGCAGGAAAGCAAGTCTTACAGACTGCATCACACACAAGTTTTTGCAAAGTTTCCCCAGTTTTCCCCCAAATTCATTCAATTGACATTCACTTACAGATATATCTAAACTGAGATACTGTTGGTATTCATATGATTTTACTGATAGTGCTCTGCTGATAATCTCACTAGCAGAATTCGTTTGTGTATGTGAGTGTAATATATGAGAAAAGTCTATTCTGGTAAATACAGTTATAGTTTCTGTTGTTCTTACTGGACATGGTGCACACTGCACCTACCCATCCTGTTAGTCTGCACAAGAGTCTGCAGATGTGATCTTGACTTCAGCAGTGTAGCGTTTGAGGAAAATATATTCAGAAAGAAATATGCATCACCAAAGGAATTATCATGCCACCACGTGCTGTCATTCTTGCTGTTATCATCAAGATCTTAAGTGGAAGCCTATTGACCTTTTTAGCCAGCACTTTTCTTCCCCCATCACAAAAGAGGCTGTTAAGCTCTTAACAGGACTTTTTAGCTAGATTTTCAATTGCTGTCTTTGGGTGAAAAACCCTGCCACAAGATGAAAAGCACTTAATCCGTCAGGTGATGTCAAAGGGCTATGATGGTGTCAAGAGAGAGAAAGCGAGTGAGCAGGACAGCCTGTGATTTCTTTTCTTTTTTTTTGCTAACTTTGCCTGGATATACTCCTTCCCTGTATTTTCTTTTTCCTCATACTCAATCATATAGTTTTCTAAAAATCTTCCACACATCACTCTTTTCTGCTCTTTCTGCCTGACTAACCTTCTGCAACTGCTCTCACCCCTGCTGGGCCCTCCTCAAGAGCCCTTCCAATCCAACCTGGCAACACCTGCCTTCCCCCCACACGGAGCTGCTCCGTCTCTCTCTGCATGTTTTCCGATCTGTCTCCCACCTAGTGTAGACTGTCAGCCTCTCACACAATTTAACTGCTCATGTGATAGTGTAATGCATGCTAATTTAGGCAGATGAGATGTGTAGCGGCAGCAGTGCCACATGTCCCAGCATGGTGTCATGGGCTGGTGCGATCACTCCTTACCTGGAGGAAATGCACTGAAACAGCAGGCTGGTGGACAGCTGGAAGAGGGGGTGAAAAAGGAAGATGGGGGATAAGAGGTAAAGACGAAAATAGGAGCAGAAACATCTCAGAATTTATAGTTACAGTTGGCTGCTCTCTCAAGAGCAGAGGGTACAACGAACATATCTCAAAGGGCTATAACTCTGTGCATTGGTTTCTATTTGATTTCAGTATAAAAAGCACCAGAAGAAATAAGATAAGATAAATATATCCTGCATGTTTACTGTATTTGAATATGTGTGGATTTAAAATATTGGTTGGTGGTAAAATGGGATTAGAACCTGTGATAAAACATGCTATGCTATCAAATATCTCAACTGATGAAAGGTTTCTATGTCCAGTGGCAGAAGAGGTTGTCACAGAACCTGTGTACTGGCAGCTGAATTACCTAAATAAGGCAAATGTATAACTCGTGTGTCCGTACAACACGAGTTGTGGTGTCATGTTGTCTAGACATTTGTCCTGATGTGGTCGCCCAGTTTTTCCTCAGTTGTGTGCAGTACTGTAGCTGTGTAGCTGTCACATGGTGAATGCACGTCTGGAGATTTCTCATGACGCAGCTCATCTAGCCTGATTGGAATTCATTGAGGGTGTTTGCTGACTCACTGTTTCTCTCTCTCTCTCTCTCTCTCTCTCTCTCTCTCTCTCTCTCTCTCTCTCTCTCTCTCTCTCTCTCTCTCTCTCTTTCTCTCTCTCTCTCTCTCTCTCTCTCTCTACTGCTGTCATATTATACTGACTGACAAGATATGACATGTTGAGGTCATATACACAGGCACACACTGTCATACGTACACAAACATACAGTACAACGCACACACACACACACACATAGAACTTCAGGTAGCTCTACATGCATAGTCAGCTGTCATAAGTTTATTGATTCATAGGTTATTGACAGCTGCTGTATAACGTGAATGACTTTATACTGCAAAGAATAAATGGTGGCTAAAGTTACTGAGGTGAAGTGTTTGAAATGCTCTTAACCTAAATGTGACTGACCTCATTTCAGAGGTAAGTGAACACCTTATATAATTCAAGCTTCAACTTCAACTCACCTGCTATTGTGTCATTTCTGCTTACCTAGATATTTTCTTCTAGGTGTAAACTTAGTTAACAGGGACAACTAAATGAAGTGAAAGGTAGCCTGCAGACATCTGGATTCGAGGCGACGCGAAAACACGATGCGATAAAAGGTTAAACAAATCTCCTCGGCTACTGTAATGGTTTATTTACTTCCCCTGGCAACAGTTTGAGATACAGAGAGAGTGATAATTGATTGGAAGTAAAGACATAAATAAATAGCTTTTGTAGATTTCACTACATTACTCTGCCCTTGCCATGTGGGCCCTACCAGGGAAGCTATCATTATTACTATTATTATTGAAACAAATGCTGGTCTAACAGCTATCTCTGTATCACATTAAAATGCCAGTCACGCTAAGTAGTCAGCACTCAGTTTCCCTCTCATTTCTCAGATTTTCTCTCAATCTTTATGCTCCTTTGTACCTACCTCTATCTCTCTTCTTGCTCTCTCTCCACTCACTGGATTAAGTGTACAATCCTAACCGATTGGGGGAAAAACAGAGGAGTACATAAATAATGTATGCTTTTCTCTCTGTGGGTGAAATATATTGATTTTATTTTCTGTGTTTCTCTTAACCTTTATTTTTCTTTTGTGAGTTTGATACTAATTTTCTCCACTTCTTCTTCCTCTCAATCCTTGGATCTTATTCAGGATTACTTACAAATTACTTGCCCATCATACATTTTCTTGCAGCATCTCCAATGGAGCACTTCTCAGTCCATTTCCCCTCACCTCCCTTTAAATATGTATGGCTGCCATTGCTCCCACTAGATCATTGAGTGGACAAAGCTCATCTAAATGGGGCTTAAATTATGTAGGGTGAATACTAGCGTAGTTCTGGCATGCAAACCAGCTGTTAAACAGTGTTTCCATGGTAATGTACTACTATCAGAGAAAATGTGCTTTTCCTCTTTTTACTCTGGCCTAGCAGCATTTTAGTGCGATGGGGTGCA
The DNA here is from genome assembly GCF_963691925.1 of Scomber scombrus. Classification (NCBI taxonomy): domain Eukaryota; kingdom Metazoa; phylum Chordata; class Actinopteri; order Scombriformes; family Scombridae; genus Scomber; species Scomber scombrus. Next base: position 18,872,858 of record NC_084991.1, read on the forward strand.
TGTCTGTGTGTACATGAACAAGTGTGTATGCCCTTTGGCAATCTGTCCCGCACATTTTCAGAGGCCAGGTTTTGATAAAGCTTCCTATTCAGTAGAAGAAGGCTTTGAAGCAGATGTGTGTGTGTGTGTGTGGGAGAGAGAGAAAGAGACTGACACTTTGTGTGTGATATACATGTATGCGATGTGTGTTTTGGATGTATATTAGATTTTTCATATTCTCTTAAAGGCCTAGTAAAAGTATGGGCCATGTTTATGTCCATTTTCCAGCCTGCAGGACTTTCCTGGTTACCCTGATTCAAGTGATGATGATTAAAATGCATAGCAACGATCTATAATTTGCTTCAAAAGACCTATTTTTCAACTATATGTTTTTAAGGAATAACTATTGTGCAATATTGCTCTTAAGCTTACCTCATACTTGATCGAACAGGAATTAGTGGAACAATACTCACATCCTGTTCCTTCCTGCCGAATTTATGTGAGTCACTCTATGCCTTATGAATATTCAGCACTGCACTTGGTCTACTTTTTGTTTTTACCCTCTGTCTTTCTTTAGTGTTCACTCACTGAGCAGTGGCCATTTTTCCACCTACACAGGGTCTCAGAATATACAGACGCATGCTCGACACACACGGAAGCACACACACACACACACAAACACGCACACACACACACACACACACACACACACACACACACACGCACACGCACACACACACACAAACCCATTCCCTCACACAATAGTGGTTGGAAAGCCAACCTGATACTCGCTCCATTCATGAATATTCATCCACACCTGCTTCCGGCAGAAAGTTTGTAGCAGGTTTCATTGCTGCTGAGACAGAACTTTGGACCTGAGCTCTTTTGTGTATTGTGTGTCTGTGTGTATCTGTGTGTGTTGTGATTATCACACGCCTGTTGTCTCACTTCATTGGCAAACCATCTTTATTTTTTTATGCTTTTCTAAGTGATATCTTTTTCTACATGAAAATGTGTTAACTATAATGGGTTGATATTTTGACCTTTATGCTTTTATTCTCCTGGTGGGAGCCTACATATCATATTTCTATTGTCTGTGAAATAGCAAGGGTTACTAAATGGTGACAGGCTGATTTGTTTTACCTGCTAATAGCACAGCTATTATGCAAATCAGCCTTTTCTCACAAGCTCTGGGCTGTAAGGAGCTTTGGTAGTATATGCAGTGTCTGGTGTACAATTTTCACTGATCTATACCTCAAGGAAAGTCTGTGATGTCATCAAACACACAACAGCAGTGATGCAACATCAGTGGAGGGTTTGGAAATCACTGTAGGCTAGAGAGGGGAAAGTTGAGGGGATTACAATTTGGTGAGAAAGGTTTTGTGGATTGAAGGAGTTGCCCCAGGCTGTTGGAGTGTGTGTGTGTGTGTCTGTGTGTGTGTGTTTGTGTGTGTGTGTCTGTGTGTGTGCGTGCATACTGGCATTTATACGTTGAGTATGTGTCTGTGTCTGTGATTGTTTGTGCCAAACCTTTTACAGCTTTACTTTACAGTGTATTTAGAGGTGTTTGGTTTAGTTCTGCCCTCTTTTTTTTTTTCTTTCATTCTGACCGGTATGCTTTTCTAGTCTCATTTTTCTCCTTTCCTTCCTTCAACCCTAGTGTCAATTTTATCACATTCTGTCCTCACTTACTTCCATATGTCTTTTCTACTCCTTGTAATCCTTTTTCTCTCTATCCCTCCATCCCTCAGAAAACATTTGAGAGAGCAGGGGAACATGACACTTACTCATTATAGAAAAGAGTTATTGGCTCAGTCCACTCACACAATATCTCCTTTTCTACTGCCTTTTCCTTGCCCTCACACACACACATACACACACACAAGCACACGCACGCACAGGCACACGCACTATCCCCTTCCCAGAAAAGCTGCCAGTGTTGGAGAGGGTGTGTTCAGGGAATAAGTAGAGCAGGGGAAAACCGCATGCTCATTAAAGAGTGAAGTTATTGGTCCAGTCACACAGAGAAAATAGCAGGAACAACTTATCACTGCTGAGTGCCAGCAAAGTAAGGAGGGATTGATGGAGGTGCATCAGAGGGACGACAGGAAAAAGACAGAAGTTTATTTTGCTCGGCTTTTCAGATGACAGTGCAGTTCTCTCGCTTTATTTCTTTCTTTCTTTTTTTCTGTGTGTATGTGGATGGGCAGATGGATGTTGGCATGTGTTTATGCATTAAACCAGTTCCAGGATGGGAAGATGAAACAAACAGGATATCATTTGATGTCTTTCTCAAAGACCATATATCAGTTAAACACCAAACCAAATGGCACTCAAGTTTTCCACAATGTTATTTACATATCAGAACAGCAGAACAGCGTACACTGACTTCAAACACGGGCGCCCACTTGGACAAGTAGATGATTGAATGTCCTCAGTCATTGATCTCTATATGAAGAGTCTTATTTAAAATAATGATCAAATGGGAGAACCACTCAGAGAAAATGATTGTTGCCATTACGGTGAAATATATGTAAATATATATAATCAAAATAGAATCAAATCTTTCAATTACTTTAAAGATGCCATTAAGGCCTCTGAGTTTTACCCTAGATGTATTAAACCCACAATGAATTAGATATTCAGGTAAAATGGCCCATTCACTTTAGTTAAAGCTACTCACACAGTAGTTTTTCTTTGCATCTGTCTGGCTAACTGCTAACTCACATGAATGGAAGCAATATCTTAGTGCTCTCGATTGCTTTGAATAATATTGGGACTCATATGGGTTCAAGTTGAGCAAATTCAAAGAGACATTTTTAAATGTGTGCAGCAGATGGTCAAAAATGAATTTGTAGTTTTACAGTTGTTGGAAAATCGACTTTCTGGGCTTCAGCGATATGACCTTGGATGTTAGGTGTGGTTAGGTTGATAATACTGAGACGAAGCTCTTACGTCTGAAAAGCCAAGATTGGCCTAAATAAGTATGCTAAAAACGCCGTCTCTAGGGGTTGGATCCCGTCCCGTGGTGCATCTTAAATCACTGAAAGGTAGTATGACCTCATTTTGACTTGGCAGCAGTGATCTCATCTTCGATCACCTGCACTGTATATCAATAAAGTTTTAAATTGAGACACGCTCACGACTACCGAACACTGATGGAATTTTGATTAGGTGTTAGTCACCAGGTTGCTCAGAACTACATCATCATCAGCACCTGACGTTTGCTCAATTGCCAACCTTTAGTCCAAATTAGAAAGGAGCAAAGTACTGGAACTAAATTTAATTTTTCTCTGGCACTTAATTTTTTTAATGTAAGCTTCACTATGCCAGCACTGTGTGTAAAGTACAACTAGCATTAGGATGTGGCTATTGATCAGCCAATGACAAACTACACACACTATGACATACACAGTTATACATTCATACTGTATGTGTGTGTATGGGTTAGAGCCATATGTAAAGGTATGTAAATGTTTTGATCATTTGTTTCTCCTAGCTCGATGCTGTCAGAGAAAAGAGCGTGCAGAAGGATTTTCTGCCAGACTAAGCCTTTGTTAGTGTGGCCCTTGTCTTTCACTGTGCTTCTCTCATCCCTCTTTTTCCCCCCTTTTTCCCTCTGCACCCATTACCTTCCACTTCTCTCAATGGATTGCTGCTATTTGAGCATAGTCCACACAAGTCCTGAGATATCTGCACTTCCCTCATGCTCTCATTCCCACTCTACGAACCAACATGGCGGCCAATTACACTGCTAGACAATGCTCGCCATAAATCATCCATTGGACTGTCAGACACACGGGGACTCAGCACTAGAGGGAACATGCTCTCCTCTATTCTTTTTCTCCTCTATCTACTTGCTCTCTTCTTCCTTTGTTCCTTCCTTTTTTCTATTTATGAACAGGGTCATAAAATAGTGTGATGCATTGCAGTCATGCTCTGCCACGTGCAATCTGCATATCTGCTGCAGTTTCTCTTTTGTTGATTTTAATTTATTTATTTTTGTATTGATTTTCCTTTCAACCTGTTCCTTCCTCATTTTAATTACATTTCTTCTCTTACCTTTGTTGCTTTAACTTTTCATCAAGGTTGACATTTGTTTTTTATCTTTCCGGCTCCCTGTCTGGCTTCCCTTATCCAACTTGGCATACTTTACTGACATGCCTGTTATATGAACAAATGTTTTTTTCCAGTAGGTTAATTATTTGGCTCGTTAATGTTAAGTACAGTAGGTTTTTGTTGTTGGTTACTTGTGTCATGGGTACCGTTTGTGCATTAGTAGCAAAGCAGTATCTTTTCATTAACACCAGCCTGTGTTCTCTTCTCTCTCTTTCCCTTCTCTTCACCTTTCTCTTGTTTTTTTTTCTCTATAGTTTGCCTGAGCTCTTTAGAAGCGAAAGAGCTCCCTCATTCCTTTTTTCTTCTTCTTTTTCTCACTCTCTTCATGTTCTGCTGCTTTTTCTCTTCTTCTGCTTGCATGTTCGGGGAGAACAACAGAGAGTGGCCATCAGGGAGAAAAGGGTTTGATGGGGGGGGGGAGCAGGAGAAAGAAGAGGGGCAGCATTGGGTCAGAGGTTAACATAAAAGGAGATTAATTCAGGATTTGTTCCTGTTTGACGGCTGTGTGTAAAGCCTCGGTTTTGACTGCTTTGGATTTACATTTACAGATGTTTAAATTCTGCAGTGTGTTTTCTATGCTGTACCTCATTGTGCCCCTGCGTGTGCACCGATGGCTGTTTATTTCCTGTGGGATCAAAGAGATTTCAAAGGGGTTGATTGAGTGAGAGCAGGTGTAGACAAAAAACAAACAAAACCGTAGGATTATGGATGTGGATGTCTACGTAAAAATACATGCGTATCTGCTTAGCATATGTTTATTTGTGTGTGTCTGTAGCCTTTGGAGATTACGGTTGTTGGTGCCTGTGTATTTCATTTTTCATTCAGAGGTGTTTACTTGTGTCAGATCACAAAGACTGTGTTTGGTTGTGCACTGGTGTGTGTTTGCGATAGGAAAATAGCAGGTCAGTGTTTGTGATCAGAGTTGTGTTGCTGCCCCGTCTGGTTCTGCTTAATTGTACTTTGGAGGCTGGTGACAACTCAAAGGATCATATCAAGATGGTTGTGCATGTGTGTGTGTGAGTGAGTGTGAAAAGAGAGAGAGAGTGTAGTCTTGTGTCTATACATAAATGTGTGTGAAATTAATTCCGTAGGTGCGTGTGTGTACAGACATGTCTTATCTTTGCTTAAGGACATGCTCCACACTTCAGTGGGAATACCCGCAAAAAACACATTTTCAAAAGTGGCAATTATGGCTGTAACAGAACTGAAATCTTCAAATTATTTTGCATTTTGACATTTAAAATCGCTTAAGGTTTCACACACACACTGTGCCCAACCTTGAAAATATGACGTGTTTTTAAACCAATCCTCACCACATTGTGTATATCCTCTATTCATAAAATATCCATTTGTGTTTAACTTTATAAATTCTTCATATCTCCACTTGAAATGCAAGAGTGCCTGGAATATTTTTTCCAGTTTGATTAATTGCTAACAACATACACACCACTGGCCTGTAGCAATATAGTTGGAACATCGATAGAGAATTGATGTGTTTTGCCGTCGTGTCTGTGGAGCCTCCTCTAGCAGTGGCTGTTCATTAAAGTGGCACATGGCAACCCTGAGTGCACCCTGATAACACTCACCAATGTCTCATTTGTGACTTGTCCATGCATCTGAAACACTGATGGCAGTGAATTTACATATATATTAATCTACACATCTGCATTAACACATTTGACACATAATGACACGCAAACCCACATGTACTGTATCAAGTTGGTACGTTATAATTAGTCTTTGCTGTTTGTTTTATTCTCAGTTCATTTATACACTAATGGATTCTGTTAATGAATGGGTCTTGCACATCTCTCCATCCCTCCATTCCTGCCTCCATCTTTCCATCCAAGCTCTCTTTATTATGTTTACACAGAGGCGACATCTGTCATAAAAAGCTTCTCCAGTGCCCTGCATTTATGCTAATCAGCCTGCTTATTACTGCATTTTATTGTATAACTCAACAGTGAAGAGGACAGCATGGTAGTTTATGACCTCAGTGGTTTTCTTTCAGCACGACAGCCCCATGTTTGTCTTTGTACTTCCTCTTTCCCCTCTGATTTGATTAAGTTTCCTTGTAATTTGTTACATTTAGTCAATGTTTTAAAGTTGAAGGTTCAGTTTTCAGCATGCTCTTTTCATCATCAATTTTTAATTCATGACCAAAATGTGATTTGTGAAGATCAGCAACATGGTTTATTATTCAACACTGTCAATGTATGATGTCTTTGGTCCACATCAGCACACTTACAGTAGACCTGATTATCCTGGTTTTATACATATTAAACGTGTGACAGTAAATACAACTGCGAAAAGAGTGACAAGTAAAAGCGGTTCATCAAATCTCAGTTTCATGTGTGCAAAAGGCTGATTTCCAGAATCCAGATGTGTATTTCTCCACATCTAAAACTACATGATTGATGGCCGATATACACAAACCAGTAATCTGAAACATGATGATATTCAGCACGCAGAAAACGTGATATACACAGACACTAAAAAAACACATGCGCACACTGTCACAGACACATGTATTGTTCCTGTCAAAAACAGGATGCTGCTAATTGGGTTATGTTGTCTTTCAAAGGGAATGTGAGCTGCTGTAATGATGGGATAAGCAGGGTGTCTGTGTTATGTGTCAAAACGTGATCCAGTGGTGTTTCGGCACAAGACATTAGAGGACGTCCCTGAATCTGATCCTATCTGGGTTCTATGTGATTTCCTCTTGTCATGCAATACCTCAAATCGGAACCAGAATCAGCTGGTGAGATCACTCTGATCGTAGCAGGTTTGGTAACATAAATATTGAAGATAAATGGGACAGGAGCTTGTGCACGTGTGTGTGCGCTTGTGTGTCTCTCCATCTGTTTCTGTGTGTGTGTTTGTTTACTTGTGCACGGATGTTGCATCTATATGTGCCCGATAGGAATCTATATACTCTGTGACAGCCAATATAAATCCTTTTATGAACATCTTTATCAGTCTGATGGGAGTTTAGGCACCCTGGCCCTGCTCAGGTCAGATTGTTACATCAGTGTGACAGCTCCACGCTTACTTGTGACTCTAACAGACGGAGATACAGATAGACTTTATTACTCCCCTCTGCCTCTAAAGCCACACCAGCAATCAAAACAACATAGCAAAACTATGTTAAAGCTGCATGTTGTAGCACTATACTTAGTGTTAACCAAAAAATAATGTTTTTGGTATATTGCAAGGTGAAAGTGTAATTGTAACTGTACCTTAGCTTTTTGATAATAATGTGTTATATTATTAATAAGGTATTGGCTTTTTGTCAGGTCAAACCAGACAGCCAGCTGCATAACAGCAGTCCTGGAGCCGATACAGCGGATATTCATTCTCAAAGTCTCCCTAACACAGTGGAAGCTTGCCAACGCATGGGGCTTGAGCCTTGTGTTTCCAGTTGAAAGGCGGTGCTCTTTGTCAATCCTTCACACAATAAGAGTAATGTCTGGTTAAACCCACTGTCATTGTGAAATATAAAAAATAACATATATCAATTTCAAGTGAATGTACTATTCTAAATGTCACATGCTGTATCTGTATTGTGCTGGAAAACAGCAGGAGCCCAAAAACATGTGGAGAAAAAAAGAGAAAAAAAAGAATATCGCAATACATAACTCAGGTGCTGGGTGAGAATAAACTGAGGCAAGAGAGGTCAAACAGCTTTATGACATTTACATGATTTGACATATGGTGACATTTCAAGCCCAAATACTTTTCCAAAAAAATGATGTAACAGCCATAAAATGAAAACCACTATGACCACATGGAATAGAAGCTTCGTCTTTCTTTTTTCCACCTTTTCTTTTTAGTACCTACTCACATACAAGACTAATATGACTCAGTAAATAATAGGAAGCAGAATTAGTTCTTTCTTCCATCTCTTCAACAAAGTGCAGATGTCACAGACATTAATGGCCCTTCTCTCATTCTATTGGTATAACCAGGAGTGACATTTTTATAATTACAATTCTCCTTCACCATTGTGGACTAAACCACTGTCATTACTAATTCATTCCGGGGGGTGAAGGAGGCGAAGAGGCAAGGACAGACACATTTTTTTTTTTTTTTTTAAGAAAAAGGATGGGGACAGAAGGGAGAGGAAAGGAAAAGGAGATTGGTAGGGGAAAAGATTGAAGAAAGAGAAATGTGGAAAGAGAAGGAAGAGATAAAAGAACGGAGAGTGGAGATAAGAGAGGAAGAGACAGAAGGGCAAGTCAGTGTTGATGCTGAAGGACAAATACGTTTGCTTGAGAAAGGAAGTCGGGGATAAACTCATCTCTCTTCGTCTCTCTCAGTAGATCTCCTCAGGGTTTCTGCTGCTGGTAGAGGACTGCAGGTGGACTCTTCTTTCCCTCTCTTTTTTTTTTTTCATCTTTCTCCCTCCGTAGTCCTCACCATGCCGCACCAGTCCTTGTTGCCATGGTAACAGGGGGCGAGCCGAGCCATGCAACAGAGGGATGTAGGAAGACAGAGGGAGAGAGAGTAGGAGAGACAGAGAGAGAGAGAGAGGTCCAGAGGGATCTACTCTTCCATTTCCGTAATCTACAGGGAAGTGGGTGTCCCCCCTCAGGTCCACCTCACTGGAAAAATTGATTCAGGAGATATGTTTGCTTTCGGAAAGCACACGCTTCAGATGCTGTCATCTATCTTGGCTTGGTTTTTGTATTATTATCCGGTATTTTATTTACATGGTTGTTGAGGCTTCAATGTTTAGTTGGTATTCATATTACACAGGAATTAGGAAGAAGTATACTGTGAAAATGACTTACATAAGGAAGGGGTGGGGTGGGATGCGATGGGGTGGTCTACTTCTTTCAATGGCCAATGTCAATATCATCTAACCTCATCATTTTACCTGTTTGGTCATGACGTTCACTGCATATCGACCACAATTAGGTAACACAAGTGTACAAATGTAACACAGTTATCACAGAATGTGCGCTGGTTCTTTCAAAGTATAGTTTGTAACGTGTACACAGACTTCTTGCAAATAGAATCTCACTTTAAAAGCCTCAAATGCCTTTCTAGTTAGTCTCACAGTGTCAGCAATGTGTCTGTTTGTTTGAATCAAAGCTGCTGGAGGATAAGCTTATTAATGCCACCAAGAATAAAATGGGCCTGGTAATCAGATGGCATTTTAGGCACAGTTGGAAGTGATGTGCGCGCAGGTGGCTGTGGGAATATGTACTTTCGAACAAGCAGAAATAGACTTGTGCATGCACACACACACACACACGCACCTGCGCACACACATGCACAAACACACAGGGCACATATAAACAGAACAATCCAAACAACCAACCAACTCATTACCAACTCTCCCTGCTTAGCAAAAGGAAAAAGATAATAGGAAAACATGCAGACTGAAAGCACAGCTGTGCTCATTCAGAAGCAGAACTTGACTTTTGAGATCAACATAAGTCACGTTTTGTTTTTGTCTTTATTAGAATTTATTTGTCAGGGACAATGCGAAAAAAACAACAACAACATTGTAAAAGATTACAATAACATGATGCAGATGGGTCGTCTCAATAGAGGCTAATTTCTGACCCCTCTCCCTGCTTAGGTTTTTTTTGCCTAAAAATGACATTATCATTGTCATAAAATGCAATCATACAAAAATGACAATATTGTGTCATCTGTGTCTACATGTAATCAGTGATCGCAGGTTATTTCATCTTTTCATCAAACATTTTCAGATCAGTTTGTGTTTTTATTTTATGTTGGTAGAGCATTCCAAACGTGTGTCCCTGTTACTGAAGAAGATGGCTGACCAAATAGTTTTTTGCTGTGCCACCCTGCAGTTGCTATTTGCTGATCCCCTAGTGGCGATTCCATTGGTGTTTGTTTTTGTGACAGATGGACAAAGTACAGCTTGGGTGCGATTATCCACACATTAAAAAAAATAAAAATAAAAAAATAACTTGATAAAGCTACCGTAACTGAGCAACTTGTACTTTTCAAAAATACTCTTATTGTACAGTGATGCCATTTCAGTTGTTTTTGATCCATTACTTTCAGTGACTTTTTGTACAGTGATGTAACAGGTTTGACAGTTGATTGTGAAGCCTGGCTCCATACAGTAACACAGCAGGATAAATGTGAAAATAGCATGGTCTGCATGACCAGTTGAGCTGCCTTAGGGGGTATGTAACATCTTATCATATAAAACATTTGAGATTCATCTTTACTGTCTTACACATCTTTTTAATGTGATAAACACATTTGAGCTGGGAGTCCAAAATGACACCTAAGAATTTAAAATCACTGACTTCCTTTATATCCTCCTGATTTATTTAAATTATAAGTTTATCTTTTGCTTTCCTTCTCATGGAAAAACACATTGACAAAGTCCAAAGTTAGATAATTGTTTTGAGCCACTGGGATACACCCTCAATTTTGTTTGTTAATGTCTCTTCTACTACACAAGTTTTAGCTGATACATACATTATTGTGTCATCAGCATATATTGCTTACAGTTACTGAATTGATCATATTAAGTTGAGAGTTTTTGCTAGAGTCTATCAGTCAGTATCAAGCATACAAGCAGACCTTTAGCACTTGTGTCACACTGTATTTCACCAACAAACAAGCAAGCTGCTCTCTTGTTAAGCAAATATTTCATTACCTTCCATCCCACGTTCATGCTTCTCTGTGATCAGGCTAATGGTCAATAACATACTGATTGCTGCACCAAAGAATGTGTCCATTTCCATGTGTAGAAGCAAGCCAGACACATATTTATCTGTTTGTGCGTGCATATGAGTGCACGCACAAACACACACATACACACAGAATAAGAATTAACCCTGTGAAGTGAGGGGGATAATTCCATGGTAATTAGTGTTCTGTGTAATCAGTTTTTATTTTGCTGTACTGTTGTTAGGCGCAACAGACAAAACAAAAGGAGGCTTGCATGCATTTCTCCCTCTCTCGCCCCCTAATTACAAACATATCCAATTAATTACACACAAGTCCCGCTTTTCATCTGTGTGCACGACGTTAGAGGGAGAGCTGAGAATGCAAAGCAGTCAGGCAGCAGCAGACACACACTAATACACAAAGAAGAAATTAATAATTAGTCACACACTGGCATCATATGTATGCACGTGCACATCTGAGCCGTAGAGTGGTTGCTTAAGACAAACACGTCGGGCATTAGTGAGTTGACGGATGTTTATTCGAGGATTGACAAGGACGTTGTAGATGTAGAGCATGCCGTCCATACTGTGAGATACAGGTGAATCTTCTTTCGATTATTTTGAATGTGTGGGAGTGTGTAGTGTATCGAGAGGGCCCCATAGCTCGTCGATTAATATACACCTGCTGTTGGAAATCAAACAACTTAGCAGGATGGAGGATCCTCCAAGCAGCTCCCTGCACATCTTCTCTTTTATTCTTTACACACAGACACATGATTTCTCTTAGCTTTTTGGATCAAGTTGGATAAATCATTCTCTTTTCTCTTTTTGAGTAATTTTGTAAATAACTTACTACTGTGTTCCCAGTAAAACTCAAACATTCTGGATCAGATTCACTGAGACAATGAGTTGAGTTTGCAGCTGCAATATGCGTTTTTTCAGTCCTGATTTAGTAAGACAGCAACTGGTTCCACAGTCAGCTCCTGGACTGCACCTGGGAAGGAGAGCTCAGTAGGTGCAGTGCAGCAGTGGGAGATCATCAAGCTTAGAGAAGAAATAATAACATAGTGATCTTGATTACAAAACATTTACTTCCATGCTTCAACTGTTAATTACAACTACTAATTAGGCTATTATTGAAAATATTACTTTTTCTGTGATATTATTATCTTCAGAAATCTGTATATGTAATAATTAATATATTAGGAGGTAATAAACTCTTTCATGGTAAATGAAAGCCGTTGAAAACACAAGGCACCAAGTGTCTTTACAAAAGATACACCGTTGCAGCATGGCGTGACGTAACAGTTAATGGTCAAATTAAAATTCAAGTTGGATGCAAACAAGTAATCAGATATTGTGTTAATTAATAACACAACATAATGTTAATAATATAACATTGAATTTTTGTTTCTCAAGAGCATTAGAATGACATAAAGCCTATATTTAATGCATCTTTCTTTGACTCACGACAGCTTTCTTTTTGGCTCTTATAAATCTCATCGGCACCGTGGAGAATATTTCCTGCAAAACTGACCATTGCAAATTGTGATGATGTTAGTATCCAGAATGTATTGTCAACGGCTGTTAATGTGTCCTCTCTATTATTTGCACAAACCTTTTAAGGGACTTAATGCATATGTACTGTAATGACGAGAAAGGCGCACATTGCAGACATTCACACAGGTGAAACACAAACTGTAACTACAGCCTGGTGTGTCCATTTGATAAATACAGCACTTGTGTTTGGGGCAGAATGCATCACATCTGCCATTGAAAAACAGGTGCAAAAGCCTCATTAAATCTGGCCCTATGTTTTATTAAAAATCTTCTGTTTGGGGTCAGAGCTATATATTAATGCATACAGATGGAATACCAAGCAAATATTCACCTTGCTTTGCAGCCTGTTTTTTTTTTAATCTATTCAGTGCAGACTATACAGATGTTAGCTCTGGCTTGCTAGAATTGTTTCTGTGTATGTTTGAAAGCTTAGACTCTGACTGATCTCAAGACTTACCAAGAGCACTAGTGCACTACTGTTATTTTACAGAATGTTATTCATACAGCATCAGGGTAAGTGCAGCCAGTGAGGTTGAAACATTCGCTTTTCATCTGAACACATTTTCAATTCCATATCCTCAGTATGATGTGAAATGTCTTAATATATAATATAAATATAAATGTCTATAATATATAAGCTATAATATGTAACTATTCCACATTACAAACAAACAACTAGACCTCTGTTATATATGTTGTTGTGTTGTGTACAAATGTTTATCACAACTTTCACACCCAGAGAAACCTATAATTTTCATCACATAACAGTCCGTTTCATTTGGTCGCCTGTCAATGGCATCATACCCCCCTCCTCCAAAGAGTATACGCACACAAGATGATAATCATCTGAGATGATAGACTAGCAGCCTCTCCCAGACATCTTGTGTCTGCCAAACAGCATCACAGAAACACTGATTTGTAACTTCTTACTGGTTTTAATCCCTGTGTTTGTCCCTTGGAGAGGAGGAGATCTCTGTGGATAATTTTGGCTCCTGTTAAAACCTTGCTGAATGTCTGGATGTTGTCAGAGAAAGAAAACCTGAGCAAACATTAGCAGCAGCTCGGCTCACAGCCTATTCGGACATCCTGTGTTTTCGGAACAGTGTCAAATAAACACTGATTTTTAACATAAGGCTTTATTCATTGTTTTTTTTTAATCTGTTTTAATCAATGTGTGTGTTACTTTTGGAGAGGAGGAGACCACTGTGGTTAATTCAGTTGCCAGTAAAAACCTCCTGAATGATGAACACTGAAGGAGTCCTAAATGGGAGAAGCTGGTTGTTTAATAATGAAGACAACAGCCTCTATGACCCCATGCTACTTCACATTATCATCAAACTCAGTCTTTTGTTATTGTTTTGACTGAGAAACCTTTACTGGCAGAAATTAAATATTGTGTGTTTAAGGTTATATATTCATATGTGTCCTTTCCCTTTCTTTTTATTTTCCAACCTACTGCCCTCTTAAAAGTTCCCCACAGATATGCTGGTATACAGATGCCAGTGCTCAGGTGCATGCCAGCCTAAATTACTGCCTTATTGTCCAATTAAATCACACTCCCACTCTTCCAGATTGCAGTTTCTCAGTGTCTCCTTCACATCCTCTCTTTCTCTTCCTCTCTCCATGAGGCATTCCCTGTATTTCTTTGGTGGGGAAGGTAAAGGCCTTTGGGCCTTGTGTTTTCAATTACACATGGTGCAGAGAGTGAGGGGATCTAGGGAGGGGGTACACAGAGATAATGGAGAGAATGCTAGCCATCCTCTAGTCTTTGAGTGTCCCCTCAGGGAGGCTTTCCAGGTAAAGCAGAGGCGTTTGTTCTTATTTAGCGCCCATGGCTAGCTGTGATTTCAGCCTGCCCTGGGACTATAGGGCCTGAACACAATGGAAACAGCCTTGTTGAGAAGAGAAGAGGAGAATAAAGGTTAGCTGAATAGAGGTGAAGAGGTATGGCAGAGGATAGTGTAAAATAAGTAGAGGAAGTGGTGTGAGTAGGGAGAGAAAAGGGACATTCGGAAAGGAGGCTGGGGAAGTGTAAGGAAATGGAGGAGTGGGTGAAAAAATAGGTTGGGGTGTGTGGTTGAGGATATTTTATGACCATAAGGTTTGGTTCATTAGCATGGGTTCTTGACACTTGTGTCTTGGGTCATTCAGTGTGTGCGTGAGAAAGATTGAGACAGACAGACAAAAGCCTGAGTCATTGTCAATTGTGCTCTGTGCCCCTTGACACCCTTGGGTCATAGTATTGAGCCTAGGCCTACTCCATAGGCATTTCTGCCCCAAGGCCAAGTGTCTTTGGCTGTGAAATGGTTCTTAGTCTCTCTCTCAATGCCAAAACCACCGTGAAGTGGACTTCAGCTTGTATCAATGACTCTTCTTCATGGACTTCTCCATTATAACCAATTCAATAGCTGTGGTTGCCTGCATTCACATCAGTAGCATTCTTTGGCTGGTCGAGTTCCTTCTCTTCATGAAACCCTTTATCACTGACACACATAGAACATCAGTTAAAGGTTATTTTGTGTTTTTTTCCCCCTAAGGTTGATTAGCCATGCATTCTTTCAGAGAGTGTGTGTGTGTGTATGTGTATGTGCATGTGACTGTGGAATCCGAGAGAGCCATTGTATCCTTATTTGAGTTTTGACCACCCTCCTGACCCCCTGTGATGATTGACAGACCTTTTGTCCAATGAAGAAGACTCATCAGATCCCCTGCTGTGGCTAGAGTTCTGTTTAGCTGTGGGGTTTTTGTAGATTCTGAAAAAAATGTTTTAGTCTACATTCCTTTGAGGTGTCATTGGGTGTTTGCTCCCAGGAAAGCATAGACAAGCGCATGAACATCCATGTCCTCTGTCCCCCATGACCCTCACACACACCTTTGATCTTTACAAACACCACTAGAGGCCTCAGCCTGCTTGCCTTTCCTACTGTCCATTGCTGTCAAGCCCTATGGCAGCCGTATGGTTTTTTGTCCATTCTCTCACTACAGTGACAGTCGCTTTGTCCTCATTTAAAGGAATACAGAAGACGTCTGCCTTGCATAACCCCAGGTGGCTTTGGAAATGTATACCGGAGCCAATTTATTAAAATTGAATACAGTTGCACACACATATCCTGTTGATTGCAATGCCTTGAATCAACTAGTCTTTTCTACCAACATAACTTTGATTTCACAGTAGGTTGAATGTATAGACATTAACTGTAATTTAAGGACAAGCATTTGTGTATTTGCTTAATTCCAGGACAATGCAGTCCCAGACAGTTGCCCCTTCAGTGGTTTAGCCTCATATTCGTTGTCTTTTGTGAAAGTGATGGTTGCAAATATGAAATGAAGCATTAACATCCAATTCATTTTTCCATCCTAGTTAACCCTTACCATTCAATTGGTTGGTTTTGTGGATTTTTGAAAGAAAAACTGTCAGTTTTTTTGCCCAGTAATAATAATATTCATATCAGCAGGTAATTACAGTTCTTTCAATAGAGAGTTAATCCACATGTGCCCTCCCTGTGTTATCGGGGTGCATACCAGGGGAGCTTTGGAGGTAGGCCCATAGAAAGGCCTAAATTACTCTTTTATTCTGGGAGAACACTCGCAGAGTTTTGTGCATATTCGACACCCACATATTTCCGTTTCTGGCTGTTTCTCACTTATACACACACACACACACCTCTCCTCATTCACCTCTCATCAGCGCCATATCTCACTCCATTTCCCCGTACAATGGCTGTGCTGTATTAGACCCATCCCTGAACCCCTGCAGCCGTGCCCTGTCCCTAGGCCCAGACTATGACACAGTTGGCTGGGGCAGAAGAAAGACCCTCTGGCCCTGCCTCATTAAAATGGTAAAGAGGTGGAGGAGGATAGAGAAGCTAATCCTTCTACGAGTCCCATCCTAGAGCCCTCATCTCCTGGCCAGAGACCCCTAGACACACACATACACACACATGCTTACAGACCATAAGAAGCCAAGAGGCTATGCCTGGGCTGACTAGAATCCATAGCCCCTGGGAGATGGAAATGATATGACTCAAATGGGACAGTTTAAGGGCTGAGAGTGAGGGAAATGGGTTTGAGGGGGTGCAGCAAAGCTGACTTGGTAGCTTTATTGATTTTGATTGTTTGGTGCACAAAATAGATGCAGCAGAGTGTCATCCTAGATTTGAAAACATCAGGTTGGGTCTCATGCAATATAAAATACCATATTTTACCTTTTCTGGGATAACAATTTGGTACTTTTATATGATCATAAATTGAGTTGGTACTCATGTCAATTTAGCTCAAACCATAATGAAAAAAGTATTGCAATACAATATTCAAGTGGTTTTTCAGCATATCTACATCTGACACCCTCCTGCCCCGTTTAAATCAAAGTACCCTCATAAACAAATGTGATGATTTTGCCAAAGTCAAACTTGACTTAAAAGGCCAGTACAGCAAAGTCCAGACTGCATCAGTCATTCAGACGGTCCATTTATAAGTTGCAGGGTTTGCAAAGAAGCAGGAAATTGGGGAAATGTTGTTAATTTCCCCAAAGACTTACATTACACAGGCGGGCTGAGCAGTGATGACAATAATCCCTTTTACTATTACCACACAGTGACAGCTAGCAAAAAATGCTGCAGTATGTTTTGTGGTATTAATTGCATTTATTGATTGTGCTTTTAACATTACATTGCCAGCAACTTAATAATGCAGCAATTGATTGAATACACAATTAGTCCTACATGTATGGGTTTTTTGGTCTGGACAGTATTTGTTCCAGTAAGTCACACCCACCACAATGGGAAAATGCACAGAGAAAATGGAAAAGGTTGGTCAATGTGCTTCCTCAGCATGTCCACTTGAAGACTTCCAGTCAGATAATGATGCTCAGCTTCTATCCCAGAGAGAGACTGATAGAGAGAGAGTGTGTGAGAGAGAGAAAGGAAAAGGGTGAGCGCACCCATCTGTCTGTGTCCAAAGTTAAAGCACTGAGGCAGCACACGCCTCCAGACTGTGCAATTAACCCACTCTGGAGGTTGGAGGGAGGGAGGGAACATTCACCCTTCTGCTGCTACTGTGAAAGTGAGACCCTGACGGTGGTCTGTTTGGACTATGTTAATTTGTTTGGCATTGGACAGCGGGAGTTATACTTTATGCATATGTTAGTTTTAGATTTGTGCTGTTATTCAAGGATTCCAATCAAACATTGACATTTAAAAAAAATCACCATGTAGATTCTGCTAAACAGTATAAATTGTAATGTTCTACTATAGCCTGAAGACATACACCACATTTAGAGAGAATGACCCTTAAATAGCATATTAGTAAAAAACCTTATACAAACCAGACAAACTGTGTTCGAACTGCAATGTGTTAACTCTTCACATCATATTTACAAAGTGTTCCTTTCCAACTTTGCACATTATAGTTGATGTTTCATGTGTTAAAATGACTTACTTGGCTGATCACAGCAATTTCACATCACCTCTCCAATAACAATGAGCTTGGCAAATTAGCTATTTGTGGAAGGCTTTAGTGATAAATGCTCATCATAAGAGAGTGAGGCTCTGTTCTTGTGATTGTGTGGAAGTGTGTGGTGTGCTTGTGCATCTAGGCTTTTGCCCCCCCCCCCTCCAAATGCTGTAAGAGGCCATTTGCCGGAATTTTGATCACTTCATTAATTTATTCACACATTCATTGAGCTTGCTCATCTGCCTCAAGTGATTTCTGAATCTGCAAACAGAGGATGTGGACAGCAACCCAAAAGTCTCTGAGGAACTATTGAGAGAGAGAAAAACTGTAGATAATTTAGGGAAATAAACACATTGTTATCTTTAATTATGAGAATAATCATGACATACATGATAATACAGTCCTTATGTGTAATTTCATTTTTTCTTTGTGGGGGTGTTAGGTTCTGCCAAAGCAAAAATTGCTAATTCAATTCAGTTTAAAAAGCACTGCTTTGAGGGCAGTTTTGTTCTCCTCTCCATCTGTCCTTATTTCTCTCAAGTGTCATTCTCTTTTGCTTGCTATTGTATTGCCAACATTGTGTGCTGTTCTTTACATATTGGGTTTGGAGGACGGGTGAAGGCTGTGATTTTTGCATTTATTTATTACCTATACACAACCATAACATTGGGATGTCCGTTTTGTTATCACTCAGCACTCCTCCTCTTTTTTGCCTGTCACTTCTGACTCACATTTGACTGACATACTGATCTCTACTGTACAATACAATGGTGCTGTATTTCAATAGTCACACACACACACACACACACACACACACACACACACACACACACACACACACACACACACACACACACACACACACACACACACACACACACACACACACAGTGTCTATGTGTCGGCTGGCAGTTCGCCAAGGCCATAGTCATAAGGCAGTGACAGTCGATGACAGCAGTAAGATTAAAGGGTGTGGGAGTTGTGAGTAGGGTCGAAAGACTGGCGGGTCCATAAATATCACATGGGGGATGCCCTTAATACTTCAGAGCACCATATCATCACACAGGCCATAGAAGACTTTGCACGCTGACATGAGAGTGAGACTGTGTGTCTGAAGGAGAATATAAAGTTCGGTTTAACATATAGTAAAAATGCTCACACATGCTGTGTTATACGAAAGTCAATTTACAAACTTCACCAAGAGGAGCCAGATAGATAAATGGATTTTTTTTTCTGTTTCTGTGCCAAAAGAATGAATCATTTTTTAATATGTGGTAGTTTTCTTTTGGTTTATAACATTGTAAAATTGCACATAATTGGCTTTTATCTGTTAGACAGAACAAGCACTTTGAGGATGTCCAAACAACTCATCTTTGCTATTGTCTGAAATTGTATCAACTTAACAAATGAATAATTTACTTGCAAAAATAATCAACAGATTATTATTTGTAGCCTCATTTCCATTGATGTTTTAAAATATGTATTCGTGACATGCCTGAGTAGAGTGCCTGGTCTTGTTTTACATCAAGATACTGAGCTTATTAGTGGTAAATAAGACCTGTTAGTGGAATCACTAAATGCAGGATGAGTAGACATTCGGAGCAGCTATTGTGGATTAAAGAACATGGTTAATGAAAGCACATTTTGTTTGAAATCTTTACAAGTACTGCTATAACAGGCACACGCACAGAGAAACATAATACACAGCAGTATAAATGTTGTATACTACCCACTGACACCATCCCCCATTTCCACAGGAACACACACACACACACACACACACCCACACACACACACACACACACACACACACACACACACACACACACACACACACACACACACACACACACACACACACACACACACACACGCAATAAACACAACCACAGGCACTTACGCTGGAGGGCCTTCTGTAATTAAACCTGTACTGCTACCTGTAGTAAAAGTGTCAATACATGTATATGGGTAAAAAACACACTTATGCACTTTTTCTGATGTGTTTACATCTCATGCGCTCTTTCTCACAACCACTCACACTCGTGCCAGAGTGCTTCTGGATTTTAACTGTCTGAACATGCATGTCTGTGGAAAACACAGGCTCAGTTTATTTGGTAGACTGTAGATTTCTTAATCTTTGTGGGAAAATGTGTGTTATATGAGAGCGGAAAAAGGAGGTTTTCTGTGTTGTGTTTTTAGTTTTACTCTTGTGATGTAAAGTCTTGTGATGTTTCTTTACACGTGTAATGCGTGTTCAGACTATGCTGGTTTGTGTGTGTGTGTGTGTGTGTGTGTGTGTGTGTGTGTGTGTGTGTGTGTGTGTGTGTGTGTGTGTGTGTTTGTTTCCTTTTGCATCTTGCTTCAACCATCTGTGTGCGCGTATGTGTACGCATATTTGTCTGTCCCCAGTGAGGTGTGCTCTCGGCTCTGAGTGGGCGTTTCACAGACAGCCAAGAGACCAGCGGGGAAATTTCCCATCAGCCCACGGTGCAGTGTGCAGTGCAGGTTAACCACTGACGGCTCTGAAATACATAGTCGCACAGCACAGGCCTCTCTCTCTCTCTCTCTCTCTCTCTCTCTCTCTCTCTCTCTCTCTCCCCCACTCTCCCTCGCTCTTTCTGTCTCCCCAGATGAATCGGAGCAGAGATGAAAAGCTTTCAGGAATGCTGGCAGACAGGCAGTGCTTTACAGTAATCTAACCTGGGGTAGATGAAAGCCAGCTGGGAAGCTGGGAATAGAGCAAGGGGTAGAAAAGGTGAGAGGAAGAGAACGACAGGATTGGGTTTTGGGAAAGAAAGGAGCAGAAGGGCTAGAGAGAGAAAAGGGTAGTGAGTGAGTGATGGTTTGTGGAGAGAATGGACTCAGAGGTAACAAGAGATGGATAGTTTGATAGAAACACTGAGGGGTTAAACAGAAAGATGTTAGTATTTTGGGAAGAGGGATGGATTAAGGATAAGCGGAGGAAAAAGCTTGGAATCGGGAAGGAATTTAGGGGGGGAAAGTTAGAAAAGGGGAATCAGATAAATGTAACTAAGTAGATTTTTTTTGTACCGTCAGACAGCAAAGATATGCCAAGTATGAGATCTGGGAACATGATAACACTAAGAAGTCAAATTTATTTATCGATGTGTGATAGGAAAGAGCGAGAGTGACGGACTAGGTCAAATTAATATCAAAACACTAAGGTGGGAATTTAATGCAAACGGACCATGAAGACGAGCTGCTACATTTGGCATTGTAATTACTGTAAGTCAGCGTCTCTTGAAGAGGTTGACACATAGTGTAATTGTAGCTGTCACACAAATGACAGCAGCCTGACACAAACCTGTGGAGTTTAAATTTCAGATTCTCTTCAGTGGAACAAACTCAATTGCAACACTGCTCACTGAACACTGAAGTAGCATCAAGTGTACCACTGTTGTCGAAATGGCTTTGGCAGTTAGAAGCAGGAGCGCTTTTTGTGTGTGTGTGTGTGTGTGTTTGTGTGTGTGTTCTTTGAATCACAATGTAGGTGGAGCAGGCCTGTCGCTGCTGTGACAAATCCCACCTCATGCACCTTGTACTTCCTGCGCAGAATGAGAGACGCGCACCACACCGAAACGCTTCCCCACCTAATTGAAATTTTGAGGTATAAGAGGATTTCTGCACAACGCAAGCTGACAGTCCCCATTCAGCAAATATCCTCTTAGACTTCTCCCTCTCTCTCTCAGAGAAAGAATTAACTTTTATCTGTCTTGGAGTTTTATTGCGGCTTACACCCATCTCTATCTAACGTTCTGCAGGTGATCTGTCTGAGTTCCTCTCAATCTCTCCTCTTTGTCTCTTTTTTCTCTCCGTCTTTCAGGCTCACTCTGCTCCGACAAGGGCACTTGGTTTGCCTGTTTGCTTGTCATACTGTGATATGTCACAGTGTAAAAGGACAGTATAGGTAAGCAGAGAGGAGCTGGATGTGAAAAACTAAGAGGGAGATGTTAAAGAAAGAGACAGACAAAGAGTGCAGCTGAGGATGTAGAAGTCGGGCAGTGAATGACTGATGATTCCCCTAGACGGTCACACCAGCCAAGTCAAATTCTCAACTGTTTGAATATGAATATTGAGAACGATATTCAATATATGGGTCTGTGCTTTGAGAGGTTAGCTTTAATATTGACCCATAATTGAATTTTCTGCCATCTTTAATTACATGACAATCAATCAACTGTGTTCATATTCATTATGTTTTACACTACAGTGGCTAATGTGTTTCCATGCAGTGAGAATTTGTAATTACACACAGACTCACACATATACATGCTCACACATACAATTGTTCCTGTATAGGTATCACTTTTAGTCGCCCATGCCTACATGCTCCTTTTTATTTGTTCCCTCTTCTTTGTGATTAGCTAACCAACCATCCTGAAACAACACGCTCATTTATTTATGGGGTGAGGTTATTTGACACCCACTGTGAAGCCTCCATTATCATTATCACAATACATTGCTTTTGTGCTACGGCATAATGCATGGGCGTGAAACTCTAATGTGTTCCCATGATAAAGAAGCGCTAATTTTAGAAGAACCTCCTGCGGAGTCAGTGGAGGCTTATACTTGTGATGTTTTCACTGGTATTAAGGACTGTGTTTGAAAGTAATACAGAGAGCGAGGTCTTACTGAATGAGTTCATTACCAGGTCAGGAGTCTTGTTTCTTAACTTCTTTATTGAAGAAACAATATAAAAAATGCAATATTTAGTTTATGTCATATCAGACTATTGCAACAAAGTTATTTTTCTTTTGGCAAGCCCCAAAAAACACTGTTTCTGTAGTTTAAGAAGGGCCATAGCCTAATGATACAATTCCAGTGTGTCAGACATAATTCGGGGTGAGGTATTGCACCACATGCAGGCAGACGTAGAAATTAACTTGTGTTGTGATTAATGTGTTTGCCTCTGGTGGATGTTTGAAGTGAGTAGACAACAAGGAGAGGAAAAAAGAAAATAGAAGTGACTTAAGGGAACTAGACTCAATCTTACAGGTACAAATTGTTCTGCTTTCTCACCCTGGTGGTTTTTGTGTGCTCTCTTATGACAAATATCCTCTTATTCATCATGTATATTATTCAGAAAATCAGGGCCAATTTTTTAGGGAAGGTCAAGCTAAGTGGTCAGTGCCACCAGCTGGAGGGGATGCCAGAGAAGAGAAAAACATTTATTCTTCAGAAACCCAACCTTGTTTTAAAAGTCTGTTCCACTCATGCCTATGTACGCATGGATCCAATGGTTGCACTGCAATATGCACATGGTTTTGAGTGTCTGCAGGCAGGCTCTGTATGGGGACATTCTACTAGTGGCATTTGCAAATCATCACCAAATCATTACTTTTGTGTCCCATATAGGTTTTTTTGCACACAATACTGTAAGACTCAGAGATATGGATAAACATTTTAGGCTACTTATGTTCCATAAAACCTTTAGCTGTCTTTCTTAGTCTCACCGTCTTTCCTCCAATGATTTCCATTATTATAGCAGTTGGTGAATCAACACATGCCTTGAGGGGTTAGTGCAGTCTTATTCCTCGCTCTCCCTATCTTCCTCACTGTCCTTGTTTTTTTCTTTTTTTTCACTCTTTGCCTCTCTTTTTATCCCTCCTGCTGTCCCCTGCTATGCTGGCAATGCAATTTTTCACTTCAGTGGGAAAACAGGTATAATAGAGGGAGTGTGCCAGTCTGTTTAATAAAGGAATAAAGGCAAAGAGGAGAGATGAGAAAGAAAAAGGAGTCACCCTTGGGGCTGAAAACAAGGGAATACACACATGTTATAGGCACATACACACACAAACACATATATTATGTGCACACATACACACTTGCACAGACAATAAGGAGGAAGCAGAAATTCACACCTGCTTATCTCTGAGGAATTGGTTGTGAGGTGCTTCCCTATTTAATTAGAAACTTTGGTAGGAACCTCATAAATCACTACAACATAAAACTGAAGGGTAGGCAATGAATGCCTCCGCATACCAGTCAGCATACGTGCGTGCGTGCGTGCGTGCGTGCGTGCGTGCGTGCCCGCACACACACACACACACACAGAAATAAATCTGCACAAGTCCGAAAGGTAAGGCTATTGGTAATTCATGAATTCATGAGTGTGTGTGATCTTCAGCTTTAGTCAGTGATCCATAGATTTAATAAGTGTGTGTGTGTGTGTATGTGTGTGTGTGTGTGTGCGTGTGCGTGTGCGTGTGCGTGTGCGTGTGCGTGTGCGTGTGTGTGTGTGTGTGTGAGAGTCTAGTATGTCACTGAGGGTGGCACAATACCATACCAATACTTTCAGTAAAATTGCTGGTAAAATGTGTACTATTTTCCACTGTAAGATCATATTACTCAACTCTTTGATTACACCTGAGCAAAAACACAGGATAGAGATAGTGTTATTTTGAGAATACACACAGAAAGAGAGTACAGAAAGGTCACTAGTTTTGTTATTGTTTGTGTGTGTGCATATATAGCCTGGTGCTTGTGTCTGAATGCTCTAGGTGTGTATATGTGTGCTTGAGTCTCCAGAGTTATTCTGATGGCAGTGTGTGGTAACGGGATCCGGGGTGATGTCTGCTATCAGACAGCGTCTGGCTCTCAGCTCCCCATCTATTATTCACACACCTGGATACACACACGCAGACACACACACACACAAACACACACATTACCGTTTTTCCTCATGTCTTACTTTTAACAACACTTTTCCACATTTGTTTTTGAGCAGTTCAAAGTCCAGGGTTTGTCTCATTCTTGGAATTTTCTTTTTGAATGCGTGAGCACAAGTGCAAGTTTGTGCATCTCTTTGTCTATTTATGTATTTTTGCTTATCTGCTAGGAAACCAATCGCACCCTTGAAGGCAAAGAACCGCTTTGTTTGCTGTTGTAAACAAGCCGAAAATGAGTATTGACCAGATAGAAGAGGACAGATTGAAAAGCAGTGAAATAAAGAGACAGATAACAACTAAAAAAAAGCACAGTCTGGTAGAAAGGGACAAAAGAGTTCTGAAAGTCATGCCTTCACCTTGCCTAAAGTTGATCTGAGCCTGTCAGTATGTCATTATCAGACCTAGATATCTCTTTGGGGACCTGGCCCTTCTCCACCACTCTGGTTAGATAGGTTGCTGATTGACATTTATAGGAGCATAGTATGGTCCATTCAAGAAACAACTATTGAATTTACCCTGTTAAAATATAAGAATGCACCCCTGTTCTTGTTCATCCTTACATAGAGGTGGATATAGGTCACAATGGAGGTGCCTGTGACATGATCCTGTGAATGTTGATCAAAGTACATCACCAGACCATTATCTACAGAGCTCAGACTCATCTGGGTTTCCTAAAGAGGGCTAGAGATATCTGTTCTATGTAAGGCTGATCTAAGGTTTTTCCAATGTGCTATTTTTATCTGTCCAATTAATCAAGACCTTAGGTTATCATGGGTCAGTGATTCATAGTCTCTTTTGCGCTAAAGACAAAGTAATGATAGGTTCTCTATTCATTGTCCTCAACGGTTGGATAAATTGGTGATTGACAGTTAAGGAAGCAGGATGCGGTCCACTGATCAAAGTGCAATTCAGTTTACTTACATATGTGATGTGAACTCCAAACTCAACCAACTTCCCAAAGAAGCCTCCACACACATATGCTCTCTATGCTTGTATATATGCTGGTATAAAAGGACGCAGGGAAATGAGGGAGCAGTATGATAGAAAGTAGACCCTGTTTACATCTAAGTTAAAGTCAGTGGTATACTTATTACTTACATATACTATCCATATACTGCAATAATCACAATGAATAGAGCTTTAAATGTGCTCAAGTTCCTGGGAGAAACACAATAATGAAGATAGATGGTTCTTTTTGCCTTATCTTCCTCAGCTTTCCATATTCCCTCTCCTTTTCCTCTGCTTCTCTAACATCAAAGCTTGCCACTTATTACTCTACCATAACTCCATGTCCAGCTTCCCGGGTGCTACAGTTCTCACAGGTGTGGGAAACACACACAACCTTTCCCTCTCTGTAACACACACACAGACACACACACACACACATACACACATGCATTATAATTTAAATGTGATTATACTCAGTGGGCTGTATTTATAGGATTCAATGTGCTAAAGCAGTTTGCCAGCCACACTCCTCCAAATGAATGGCATCCATAATCTCTGACTTTGTGCACTGCTGTGTCGCCTGAAAGGCCAAGTCTTGATTCGACACAATAGGCTGATTTGGTGCCCTCACTACTCCGGGGAGCATGTTGACTTCATTAATGGCTCCCAAAGGTTTCACACAGTGGCCTCTGGTCACAAAATATAATGGGGTGTGCACCACTCTGTAGCACTGCCACTGGGTTGCACCACTAATAGAGACACAGGTGGTGATGTGCTCTCAAATTATGCCGTTGCCTCAGTTGGGGTCCTTGAGGCCCAGCCAGTGGCTACTGCAGCAATGGTGGGAACTGCAGCTCCTACTACTGCAGAATAACTGGGTAAAAAATGAAAAGCAGTACATAAAATAATTGGTTTGAAAGAGAAATGTACGTATAGGTTTTTCTCAGCCAGGCCGGTTATTTGTCTGCACTAAATGAGGTCTGTCAGGAGATCTCTACCTGTCGCCTCTAACATCCTGCTGCAGCTCTAATGAGACAGTGAAAGAAGAATTGGATGGGAGAAGAAGGAGGAAAGAAAGGACGAGGAATAAAAGTGATGGAATGATGAATATTGCAAAGAAAAAAATCTCAAAACTAGAAAAATCGATGGACAAAGAAATAAAGCAAGTCTATGAAAAACAGAAAGAGAAAAGACTTAAAGGTAAAAGGATAAGAGATAGAGCAGTGAAGATGGGACAGGAAGGGGACAATTACCCAGAGGAAGCAAAGCATTTTATGAACAGACTTTTTTTGCTCTTCACTGGGCAGATTTAATGTATTTGTATGTTTTGCCTTATTGACTTGATAGAGGAGATCTTCCTGTAAACATACACATAGATTACAGAATGAAATGTTAAAGCATTTTTTTCTGTATTGTCTGGTATAAACGGGTACCACACATAATATATATATTTATGAAACAACAACCCATCAAATTGGAAAGGCTTCTTGTTTCCGATCATATCTGACAGAGAGAATGGTACAAATGTGTAAGCTCAAAACAACATGGCTGCTAATGAATGGAACAAAAATGTTTTAAAAGAAAAAAAGATGGGAGAAACTAAGTGAGTTGTTGGAAGTCAAGAGGTCACGAATGTTCTCAAGATTGAACCGGCCATAAGCCTGCAGGTGTTAAAGTCAACCTCATGACTTAAAGATTGAAACAGAACGAAAGAGAGAGAGCAATAGAGATAGAAAAGAGCAAAAGCAATAGCAAGAAGGAAAAGGGTAACAAAAGCTGAGCCGTGAGCCCCCTGCCTGGTCACAGTGCTCTAAGGCAGCTCAGCAGTAAAGGCAATGATAGCAGGGAGACCTGTCACTCACCCCTTGAAGCCATGGGGGAGATTGAGGGAGGAGGGGGAGAGAGGAGGGAGAAATGAGTTAGGAAGCCTCCAGACACTTGTCCCCTTTCACGTCCAACACCATCATCCCTCACAATAACATTCTTGTCCTTCTCTTTGCCTCTCTCCTTGCTTTTATTCTGTCTATCTCTCAGCAGGGGGATAAGGTTAGATTAGTAGGCCACATGAACCTGCAGGCTAACAGGTACCACACCTTTAATGCCACAACGGTCAGTCACTGAGCCAGGGGTTCCCCTGCAGCTTTGTCTGCTCTAGTGTCAAATCCCAGATGTGAGGTGGTGGATACTGGAGTGGCGCCAATAGAAACAGACATAAGTGCACATATGCTCACTTACAAAACTTTGAATGATTTTTTGTCTCTTCCTATGTCTCCTCTCGGTCTCTTTAACTTTCTGCTTCTTCTTTAGTTACTTTGCTTTTGGTGCCACCAATAACCCCCGTGTCTTAGTTTCACCACTTTTATCTCATAGCACCAAGCTGTGAGGAGTTTCATTTAACCTCCCATTCCTAAACAATCTACCCGGAATAAAACATCTGCAGAGGATTAACCATAATAAAACTCAACTCAACAGGAGGGCCATTGTAGAGGTCATATTTCTTCACAGTTTTGACACTGCCAAACGCAAGTCTCTGTAGTTACTTCCCGGCTAACAATGACATTTCCCTGATTTGCGCCCACAAAGCACCTTCTCTCACAGTGCAGGCAATGGGGGAAAGCCATTAATTAAAATCCTGCTGTGTAGCAGATATGCCTAATCGCAAATATAAAACAGAGAACAGTGAATTAAAGCACAGAATGAGTTCAGTTCCACTCTGTGGGGTTTTTTAGCCCACTCATCCTCCTATGGAGAGAGAAGTTGAGCCGGAAGGAAAGAGAGGAAGGAAGGAAGGAAGGAAGGAAGGGGGGACTTTTAAAGTGTCTTTAATGAACTGAATGAATATTTTACCGCCGTAAAGGAAAGCAGTAAAGCATTAAGTCGATGTTGTACCTTTGGATGACAGCAAGATGTCTCCATTATAGCTTGTCATAAAACATAAAATACTATGCCAATATACACTGCAGATGTAGAAGTACCATGGCATTAATCATTCATGTGTCACCTACAGTACTGTACCACACTGCTTTAGTGCCATCCTTTTTGGTCAGGCTCCCTCTCAGATAAACTTCAAAACATGTCTGTCTTTGATTATCCCTAATAACTCCTTTTGGTGATGAATAACAGCTAATTTGTGATTCCTTGCTCAAGCGGTGGTATACGACCAGCCTGCCTTCACACTGTAGTGTGCCACATCCTCATTAATACCCTCAGATTAATGTCAAATCATCCACACTCCCCCACTAGTCTCGCACCAGTCCATCTTGCCTAGAGCTAAATATTGAAGCATTGAATGTGGAAGTGGAGAGTTTGTTCCGGCATTGATTGACACTGAGAAATGGATCCAGTCCGCCTTCTAGCCCGTTTTCCTTCTGTTATTCTCTCCACCCTTCTTACACCTCTTTTCTCTCTGTCCGCCATATGTTTCAGTGAGCTGGACAGATTTGGGCAATCAGACAGCCACCATTGTATTGCTGTCGCTATGAAGAGAATGCGTGTAGAGACACATTGCCATTATGTAGTGACGATACGTTGTTCCTTTTCTTCCTCCCTCTTTCAGAGTGAATGTTCCTCTCAGTTGTCTCTGTCTGTCTGGCTTGCCTCGCTTTCTAGGCTCTTATTGCATGTCTTGCCTTGCCCTATTGAATACCTAACACTCTGCTGTGGTTTGACAAAGAGGGTCGAAACCTTAGCGAAGTGTGGCAGGTTGGGTTACAGTGGCATTTGGCATGGGGCTATGCTCTTATCATTCCAAAACGTTTTTTGATTGGTATCTTGAAGAGGGTAAGGATCTAAGGGCTTAAAGAAGAGACCTCAAGAGACCCCAACGGCAAGTTTTGCTCCTGCTCTGACTGACATGCTTTTAAAAATGTCACTCAAATATGTTACTAGTTCTCAAATAGGTGAAATGTTGAAGAAGTTACATTCACAAAACGTTTTTTACAATTAGGGTTTTGTTTGTTAGCTTTTGCTATCATTCTTAATGCTTATAGGAATATTTGACGTGGTTTTATCAGGAATCCAATAGGCCTTATCTGTAGTTTAACTCAATCATTTAAACCACTTATTAGACATGCATATAAAATTGAATGCACGTAAAATGTCTGTTATTATAATCCTTTGGTTTGTAAAACTGATGTCATGCAACAGCTACACTAATAAGATAGTTTAAAGTTAAAGAAGGAAGTAATTCTGCTGGATCTAATAGACATTTACAGCAAGAGTTTGGGGTAATACCTTTGAGTAACAGTTTTCAGTTCCACAATACTTCTCAATCTTAATCACATCCCAAGAGTTATCACAACCTGAAGCAGTGACAGCCAACACTACAAATAAACGGCAAGAAACTGTTAAAACACAACAAAATGCATCACTCTCATGAAACCCCCCTTTTTTCTATTCAAAGTTATTTTTGTGATGAGGCTCACATACCTTTTATCAAGGTGGCAGAAGAAAGTTCATGATCTGTTTTTGGCTGTAGAAATGCTGGCAATGACTTTGGGTTTGCCCATATCCGTGTTTCAGAGGATTGGTGGAATTCCTCACACAGTATGGTTGAGGTAATTTCCGTATCCCAGCACGTTGTATGACTTTGGATGACATTCTGCTCCAGCCCACTCACCTTACTGTAGTTGCATGGCCCATGTCAGACCATAGTGATGCTTGAGTCAGCAGCTTACTCTGGCTTCCACTCGCAGCATGTTGGTCATGGTATGTGTTCCAGCCATGGCGTGTTAGTGTGTCTGCCATGCTTAACAGACTGCAACTCTGTGTGACTAGCCTTCCTTTTGTCACCCCAAATCCATGGCATAGCAGCCAAGGACAAATTTCTGCAGTCTCCCTCACTGTCCTCACTCAGAAATACAAATGAAGTTATTCTCATTCAGTGATTGTATGTACTTTGATCTTTTCCCCAAATGCGGTGTTGCCCAAAGGGGGTTGTTATTGCTGTGTATTCCCTGCACTTAGCCTGCAACAGTAGTATTTTATACCTCTCCTGAGGATTGACTAGACTCCTCCTAAAATGTGGGCAGTCTATTTCACCATTTGATGTAAAGTAGGTTCCACATAATGGCAGGCCAGGTCACAGAGATCATCTAAAATCAAAGGAAGTCCTCATGTGTATAACAGTTTTCACTAAAATATTGTTCCAGAGGGGCCAACAACATTATTGACCCTGGGTGAGTAAGGTATCATTCAACTCAGCCATTGACAAAATGTCAATGTTGATAGTGTAAGCTTTTTTTTGATATTTTGCTTTTTTCCCCAGCATACTTTCTATTCATTTAACTGTACAAGATAACACAAACAGTTTAAGCTCAGGTCCTCTTTATTTTATTTCTGTTGAGCATTGTATGTATAATAAGACTGTGTTGCATTTTATCCTGCTTCAATATTGGATTCCATGCAGAGTCAGAGGAAGTGCAGTAGTTTCCATGTGCTTTTATGATGTACTGTGCCAATATTTGGAAACTGAGAGAGGGTACTCCTGTGGTTTTCACACCGGATTGGCTTCCCTGTCTGTATCACACCTTCTGCTAGCTGTTAGCCCCATGGAGAGAGGGAGATAGTCACTTTGGGCACATTATTTTTTCATTGACAGATTCAAGGCAGATACCATCTGCACAACGGTTTGGATTTGTTTTTCTTTGCACTTTAACACTGAAACAGTTTTATTAATTTATCTACAGTATTTAGTATTCTAATGTATGAACACTACCCTCACATTCTGTTGCACACAATTGATACTCACTAATCTCAGATAGTCTTAAAAGCTCTGTAAAATGTACATTTTTTATCTGTTCTGAAAGTGTGTGTCTTCATGAGATAATACAGGTGCATCTAAGTTGTATTTAATATTGCAAAAAACTACTGCCTTTATGTTAGTCTTCAGTGATAGCGATGGTGTACTTATTTTCTACGTCCACTAGGGGGATACAGTTTATGGCCAGAGTGGAGGTCTAGGATTTTCTATGTTAGATCTGTGATATAGCCCATTTATCACACATATTCAAACGGATCGCAACACTCAAAGCCATCGAAGAAATGTCTACTGCACACATTTTGCAGGACTGAGGAAGTGTGCTCTGTGAGCCAAAAGTGCCTGTAACTCTCCCCACTCTCCCCAGAGTATCCCTCATTACCATATGAGTAGCTCCAGCCAGGCAGCCTGTGTGTGTGTGTGTGTGTGTGTGTGTGTGTGTGTGTGTGTGTGTGTGTGTGTGTGTGTGTGTGTGTGTGTGTGTGTGTGTGTGTGTGTGTGTGTGTGTGTGTGTGTGTGTGTGTGTGTGTGTGTGTGTGTGTGTGTGTGCATGTGCATGTGAAAGAGAGAGCGATAGCAAAATGATGTGAGTGTTTGCGTGAGCACACTTCTTTGTACAATATGTGTGCATTTATGTGTGGGCCCAATGCATTTCTCACCTTCCTTCTACTTGGAGGCAAAATGAAGTCTGTCTGGCAGTGAATTTCTATTGTGTAGTGCTAATGTGATAGCAGAGATTAGCATTGTAATCCATTTAGCATAGAGCAGCTAATCCACTTTATTACTGTTGAAAAGGAATCAGATAATATTGGCTACCACCACTGTAGCTGCCTAATGATTTTAGGCTGATGAAAAAATTACTTAAAGATATATTAATAATTACTGTTGCTGACAATGAAAGTAGGATTAGTCGTTTCATAACAAATCATAATCATTAGCTTTGGCTTTGCGTCAAGGGAATTAAAGTATTGATTGTGTTCAGTCTACTCTGAGTAGGCAGCTTGTCTGTAGAAAGAGTGTGTGTGTGTGTGTGTGTGTGTGTATTCGTAGAGATACATAATATACACTAGCTGTTAATTGTCATTTCATTTTAGAGCACTATAGACTCGATTTGGGTATTTTGGATTATTTACAGAGTTTTATAGCATAAGGAATTCATTGTTAATTGCTGTGAAATTGATATAAAATACTCAAGTTCAGGGTGACCCTGCTGTGTTGATATAAAGATACAGGGTAAAATTACTTATAAGTGTCTTCATATGTTCTAATAAATGACAAAATTAGTTACAAAGAAGTACACTGGTCTCTGATTTAAGTCAGACTTTTTCCCCTGTGTGTTCCCCCTTCAGTCCCAGTGTGACTAAACCAGCCAGCGACGCATGCTTGCGGACATGCTGTGCTCTCCCTGGTGGCTCATTTGTTTTGTTGGTGGTCAGATTGAGGGATAATATACAGGAGCTTCCTCTTGAAACCCCTTTGCTCCCTGGTGACTATGGATCTGTCCCAACACAATAAAACTCTATATTCAGCAACTGCCATAGACTGTCTGCCCTTTAACTCTGCTCAGCAATTGTCTTCACACTTCTCTAATATGCAGTGGGGGTAAGCTGATACACACACATCTTTGCATACATGAACACACACACACACAAGCTGTGTGCTGCGCGCAAATGCACAGCGCCTCAAATTAACTCACCCTATCAGGCAGATTAGATAACCCCACCTGCTGAATCTGGCCCTGGCTCACATAGAAGTTTCTTTCTACCTACCTTCCCTCTATTCTTTCTCACTCTCCTATTCACCTTCTGTTCTTTTCTTTGCAATTGACCCAAGCGTATAGAGTGGTTCCCAGTGAAAGTGTGTGAAGCTTTGATACACAGGACTCATGGTCCTTAGAGACCAAGATCACTACACAAGCAAAGCAGGAGGCAGAACGAGAGAGGAAGAATGAATGAGAGAGAAAAAAAGGAGAGAGAGCGCAGGGTGAAATCAGGGTGAAAGATGGTGCCTCAAATGTCATGTTGTGAAACTGGATATCAGTAGGAGCAGCAGGAGTAGAGCAGGACTTTAATTGTGCCCCGTGTACTTATGTTTCTCTCTTCGCTGTACAGTAGTTTGTTTAAACAAAGATAACAAAAAGTTTCATGGGACTGTAGCACAGGATTGGGTTTCATTCTGTAATAATGCACAATAAAGCGAAGGTGGGTTAAACTGTCACTCAGTAATTCAGTCATTAACTTAAATGTGCATAATGTTTATCAAAAACTCAAATATGACCTTTTGTTTTCAGTCAGTATAGCATAAGTACACTGAATGGTATAATTTACCTACCCAGAGCAATTAAGGCTTTTTGACCTGCAGAGACTGTAGCTTTAGGCAAGCCGGTAGAAAGGTATTTTTAATGATATGCTGACAGTGAGAACACAGAGTATGTTGTCATCAGCATATTATAATTAATCATGAAGTGACTCACCTGCCTGCTCGACCATCTGCTTCCTGTCCAATTATCTTCTGACTGTGCCTGTTACCTGTGAACCCTTTAGTGCTGAAGAGTGCAAAGAACTACCAAGAGTCATCACAACTTTGACAAGACTTGCTTCACACCTGCCCACAAGCCCACACAGGCCTGTGTGTGTGTGCGAGCATTTATTCTACTGAGTACTGAAAGTTGCTTGGTTAGGTATGTGTCAGAGTGTGTTACGGCGAAATTACAGCCAGAGGACCAGATTTAGAAAGGATAATTTGGAACACACCCCTCTGTGTGTGTGTGTGTGCGATTCTGTAAGCAGATGTTCAGGCACAACCCAGAACACTTCCATCACACCACCAAGTGTGTGTGGGGCCAATTCCATGCACTTTATGCTGAGTAAACACACTTGGGGGCCCACAGACCACACCTCTTGCCCAGATGCCTAATTACCGTAATCACTTTTGAATGGCTGAGACTGTGATAGAGAAAGATGAGCTTCACAAATTCAACACAGAAAGTCATGATGCATGGGAAAATCCTTAGGCAGTATGCAGTAGATGAGCAATTCCTCCAAAAATAATGTTCAAAAGTACATTTTTAATGATACCTTTGCTCCTAATTGTACACTTTGATGTCCTAGACACCACCTTTGTTCCATTGCCAAGTCCCTCGTTGTGGAGGGCACAATTACCAAACCTCTTTGTCACTCTGCTGCTGTTTTTCCTTTGCTATTATTCATATCTGAATTATATTTTAACCCTGTCATTTACACACTCACTTGAATAAATAAATTATTACAAGTCAGACTGTCGGCTGCTTTGTACTCCTGATGACTTTTGCAATAGTATTGGTAATCAAGTGTGCTTTTTAACTCAGAAGGTCACTGTCATTCACCAATTCTTAACCCCCACATGTTCCTCTGCTGCTGTTGAGTAGCTGAACTGAAGCACTGTTCTCTGCTCTATTATGACTGGAAGTGTTATGCATATTAAATATGTTAAATCTTTATGTGCTTTTATGTTTTTTCCAGATCCGGGTAGATGGCTCCTCTCGTGCTTTGCAGTATGAGACGGTGCAGGCAGTGGAAAATGGACCCATCCTCAGAGACATGGCCTTCTCCTCTGATCACCACTACCTCTATGTCATGTCTGAGACCCAGGTCAGACACACAGATACACACACACACACACACACACACACACACACACTATCACAAGCCCCCCTGCTAGCTTAATATCATAACCACTGGCATTTATCATTTTCTTATGTCACGGGGTAATATAACCTTTGGTGCGGCATAGAGGATTTCATTACACCTGGGCTGGAGGAGAGAAAAGGACTAGATGGACTGTTGGACGCTATGCCCGTGTCTTTTTATAGAAACTGACTGTGAGGGTAGAGCTGGAGTGAATAAACGTGTTGAATTATAGGGAGAGTGGAGAGTAGTCTTAGTCCACTTGTGTGTGTGTGTGTGTTGGTCTGTATGTCTGCGCACAGACAGATTCACACACACACACACACACACACACACACACACACGCACGCACGCACACACACACTATCTCTCTTAGTGCCTTTGATGACATGGAATGTGGAGCGAAATAGCAGCACTCTGGGTAATGGACACAGACACAGAGAGACTGAACACCTCTATCACAGGCAAAACCTTACTAAGATAGCATTCACACAAATGTGAAAGCGCACACACACACACCTATGACTCAATGTGTGTGTTAGGTATTCACCTTCCCCTTACACACAAAAAGACACACAACCACAAACATGTAGTTGCATTATATCTCATACTTGAATAGTGTCTGGCAATTGATATGTGGGGAATGATCAGTTATGTGTACGTTGAGCCAAACATCATTAGGATAAATAGCTCATTAGTAGTTGTTTTTTTACCCTGACATTGACAGTGCCTGTTTAAAGTCCTCTGATGACTGAACATAATTTCAACACGATCATCATGGATGGATGCCATGTCTTTTTTTTTGGTGAACATTTCAAAACAGTCCTCCCTATCCTGAAAGTTAATTCATCATCACAGAAACAGTAAATGCACAGACCTGGTGCCATATAACACAAACATTCACATTTCCACAAGGTACTGTTCAAGAGGTAATTATCAGACCATTGAGGCCAGATCAGGCAACTGGTTGAAGAACCCATGGTGGATCTCCTATCTTTTACTGTAGTCTAGCTCTAGTCATTGTCCATTATTAATGTGACTGTTAGAAATAATATTGCAAAAGCTCTGAAGTACAGATGATATGCTTATCATTCTCTCCCTCCCTCCTCTTTATCTCCTGTCACCCTTAATCACAGAAGGCCACTGCCATTTTGTTGGCAGCAATAGCCTGGTTACCCCTGCATATTGTCTGCAGCTTCCAGAGGATTATAGACCTCACTGGCACCATGACACTGCCAGTATTTACTAATGTGTAGTGCGATGTGTTTGTGTGTGTAAATGTGCGTGTGTGTGTGTAAACGCATGCTCATTTTAAGTGCCCAGATTATTGTGATAACACGTTTAAATATCAGACAGACTGAGCTGAAGGTGCCCTTTCAAATGCAGCTCTCATCGCCTCTCCTGAGATCTCAGTCAGTCCATCTGCAGAGAGAGAGAATGCGAGGGAGAGACACAAGTGAGCAGAATAAGGACATTTAGGATCCTATTTTGTCATGGCATCCAATTACCACTCTTGCAAATCTGTTAACCAGCACTGTGAGAATTTTGTTTTCTCCCTTTTGGATTGCAGTGCATGTAATTGGGCTTACAGAAGATATCACAGAATAACAAATGAATTATTAGGAATACTTAATTTTCATTTCTTCCCATTATGTTAGATTCCTTTATGTCTTGCTATTATCGCCCAACATCATGTTACTAATTTAGCATTTTTAATTTGCATGCCAATTAGCGTATATTGAGCAAAAAAAAAAGAACACAACCAAGTGCGTTTTTCTGTCTAATAGTGGTCCCGTGTGTGTGTGTGGCCTTCCTAGTAATTAGTCTATTAGCCTAGTTAGAGAGCTGACCTCCACTAACTGTTTAGGAAGAACATTTGGGAATTACCATGCACACAAATATAGAAAGAACTTAATGAACACAACATATTTACTCTGTGCACACACAAACACACTGCTACAGTGCTGAAGAGTTCATAATAAAAGTAAGAATGAATGAAAAACTCAAAGAATGAGGCTTTTGCTGATCCATGAAAACCCCTTTTGATGTTTGTTGACTAATCAATCCATAGTAATTTTGACTGACACTGATATTTTTCTTATTTCACTGCGATACCTTCATGTGCCTTAGAGTCAGTAGAGTTAGTAGTCTATCAGTTACACTGTAATTGTGATTTTTCATGCAGATTCAGACAGCCATTGTAAAAAATACCCCCCGAAAAACGTATTTTTTACTGCCAGTCCCTGCGCAGAGTGTTAGATACAAAACTGTTTTCAAATGTCTGCAGTGACTGAAAGAGATAAGTTCAAATTGCTTCATCTCAAAGGGAAATAACATATAGCGACAATATTTTTTGCCGCATCAGGTTTTTTCTCACAGGTTGTTTCCATAAAAAGTTGAATCTTGAAGGTTTCCGTGTAAACTGTTAGCAGAATTGTTCATCACACTGTTGCCTCAAAGGGTCAATGCAAAAAAAAAAAGATTCTAACATGATCTATTTTTAAATGTAGGCACCCACATATCAAATTTGACTAATGTATCAGGCATTCATTTGCTACTGGTCCTTACACAAATATCTTATTCTGAAACAATCATCCACCTTTACCCATAAGATGATCAGTATTCATAGATAAATGTCATCTTGAACTTCTTGTTTTCTTTCTGTTGCCCTAACATGGACAGCCAAGTTCAAAGGTCATATTGTGGTCACCGTTACATGCTGGATTTCTGAAATGTAATACTGCTGCTTGCTGGATCAGTGGTTTAGAGTAACTCATATAAACACACACACACAATCACACACACACATTCCCGATTCCCAGTGGTACCAAACGCTATTAAAGCAGCCAGAGTTGGTCGATAGCAGAAGGCCACTTGCTGTGTCTGGGCCCTGGGACCCATACACTCAGAGTGTGATAGATAGAATGAGGGAGAAATACAGAAAGAGGAAACATGATAGAAAGACAGAAGAGAAGAGGGCACACAACAGGAGGCTGAGAACAGAGCTGGTCGATACAGCTCGTCTCCTGCTGTTCTAAGACAGCCTCGAAACCCTCCCCTGCAGATAGGTGATGCCAGGCCTGGAGACAGACCCCCTCCAAATCCTACCTGTCTTCTCCAGGTCAGTGTTAAATCCAGTACAAGACAACAAGGGGTCAGAAGGAGAACACTTTGAGGAGCTTTGAAGAACTCAGTTATCTTCTATTTTTCATTAACGCTTCACTGCGATCATCACTCTCAATCGCAAAATGAATTGAAGAAAGTAAACATAATTACTTAAGCCACATAACAGACGCATGGCTCAGTGATTCTTTATCTCTCTCAGGAGTTAGAAAAAATTGTAATCTTGCTAGCAAAGCTTTTTTTAATGCAAAGCTATTTCATAATTGAATGAAAGAATGTAAACATAATTACTTGGAATGACTGATAAGGCACGACACATTACTATAAATTACTATAGATAAATTAATCTGAGGTTGGACCACTGCAACACCTTGACAGAGACATTAAAAAAAACAATCAGCTTTAGGGACTCACTGTACCTTGCTTGTCTCTGTCACGTTATACTCTCATTAGAGAAGGAAGCTAGCCAAATACTAGCACAAACACATTCCCATGCATCTTTGTGTACTGTAAAAATGATTCAGATCCATTATATTCTCCCACTGTTTTGTTTTTTTTCTGATCCTTTATTTTACTTTTCTTTCATCCCTGCAACATCTCTGTTTCCTTTCTGCCTTTCCTCAAATCCTGTGAATATGTCATCTTTTGTTTAGTTGCTTTTCTTTTAGGATTATAGGTTTTTGGTCCTCTATTCATTTCTAAAGGGATTTGTAAAGTGATTGAGGGATTCATCCCTTTGTATTCCTTACTCCTCTGTCTTCATCTCCTTTCCCTCCATCTTTGTTCCATTTCTAACCCTCTCCCACTACTCATTGTCATTTTTACCCAACTACACCCCCCCCCCCCCACCCCCCCAGTCCTTAATTCTGCAATTTTTTTCACTATTCCTCACTAGTGGAGTAATCTGTCATCCCTTCCCTTGCATTAATTCAGTGATTGGCTGTCC
Organism: Scomber scombrus; assembly: GCF_963691925.1. Classification (NCBI taxonomy): domain Eukaryota; kingdom Metazoa; phylum Chordata; class Actinopteri; order Scombriformes; family Scombridae; genus Scomber; species Scomber scombrus. Next base: position 18,911,761 of record NC_084991.1, read on the forward strand.
TCTAATTGGATATTTCACTCCTTCTCTCGCTGTATCTCTCACCCTTATATACACACACACACTCACACATATTTTATACACACGTCGCCTTATTACTGTGTTAAATAGATGTTCTGGTATGAAGAGGACGGTCACATTATAGAATGTGGTGTGATTATGGATGTTAGAGTTGCAGTTTGAGTGACAGGGGGCAGGTCAATCCCACTGTTAATATGAGCTGTGACTGTAGTCCACTGTGTTACCATCCTGTTAACACTGCTTCATCTGTCAACTACAATGAGGACATCTAGAATGAATAAGGTGGTGGTGGTGGAGGAGGCAAGGAGGTCATTTCACTTTCAGCTCAGTGTTTAAATGAACAGTACAAATGACACACCGACTGAGCATTCAGTTTGACTAGGTGCTATAAACCTATTGTATAAAGAAAAACACAGCTTGAAGTGTTATTGAAGATTATAGTGGAATGGGAAGTTAGCCCAAATGTTGCATGAGGTGATGTTGTAAAGGTCCTTTCTTGCCTAAGCTTCAACAAATAAAGACTGTCATACAATAGAAAACATTAATATTTAATATAATTTAAAAAAATTACATTTTCCATGGTATCACTATTGTGTAAGATAAAGCAATAATCCATACTTGTTCCATTGTTGTTGTTTTTTTCAAAATGATAACCAAAAAAATAAAAAAATCTTCTTTTTTTTTTCTAAACAGCTAAACATACATTTTAAAATAATATCAGTCAGATGTTTTCCACACATATAAATATATATATATATATATATATAGGCAAAATGTTGTATGACTCAAGTGAAATTAAATGAAACTTTTTTTTGGACCTGATCATGAAAAAGTAATTAATATAAACCAGGATTTGCTGTGTCCTCTGCAGACTTGGTATGATGTGAGTATGTCGGTAAGATAGCAGAGCACATTAGACTTGACATGGGTTCTGAGGCATTTGGGAGCACCTCAAGCTGTTTTTGTTGTGTCTTAGTCATTAAATCCAATGTTCCCATAGCACTGACCTCCAGTAACCCAGCAAACACATTAACTTATCCTGCTAGCAACTAATTAGTCAGTCAGTAACTAGATGTTCCTACATGGCTTTAACACTTAAGTTTTCCTTTTTTTCCCCTACATATTCTGTGGCTTTTACGTTCAGCATATAAACTGTTGCTGGAAAGTGCTGTGACTGCCACAGTGATGGTACTAAATTATTTATGTTCAGTGTAGCAAATGCAGATCTGTAAGTGTGAATTATTGAAAATGTGTACTATAGAAGGGCGACATCGTTCAAAGTCAAATGCTTTTTTTTCTGTTTTGAAACCCCAGAGGGAAATCCGACAAGCCAATTTGTGGAAGTATCGCATCTTCGCATCTCATCAAAGATGTTTTAATACCAGCATCCTTTAATTTCTATCAGCAGGGAACTTTTTTACCACATCCCTTACAGTGTGGCTTCCTCACCCCTCTAGTGTGTGGCTGTGAGTTATGAAGGTGTTTAGATGTGCGTATTATGTTGTGTCCCAGTTATAGCTGCAGGCTGCTGTGGTCTAAAAAAATGCTAAGAAGACCTAGTTGATTCTGATTTTGTATCAACATGGCACAAGGAAAATATTTAAGTGACTAAGAGGGTTCATTGTTGGGGCACGGATGGCAGGAGCTTCGCATAAAGACGACTCAACTGACCAGTGTTTCAAGGAACAGTGACTAAAGTGACTTCTGCATTTAGATTTATGGGAAAGGCATCAGTACACAGGGTCTGAAATGATGGTCTGGACTGTGAGGCGTAAGGAAAACAGAGGAGCAATTCTTCCTCAGGTGACTGAGAATGTCAATGCAGGACATGAGTATGTCGACAATTACATAGAGAGGGGATATTATAGTCGGGTTACAGTGCATAAACCCCTCAGTAGTGCAAAATGTATGTATATGAGTATGAAAATTATGTGCTATGGCCTTCGCAGTCACCAGATCTCAACCCAGTTGAACACCTATGGGAGACTTTGGAACGACATGTAAATCCTCTTTCACACATAATTCTCAGTAAATTACTTGGATAACCTTTCAAGCACCACTAGTTATTTTCGCTATTCACACATGCAGCTAAAACCAGTCACATTTTCATCTTGCGCCTTTTCACACATGCCATGGCAATGCTGGAATAGATGAGGCAAAGGACAGTCCAGCAGATGGTGGTCAAACATGCCAACCATCATAAAACTCAACAGCAGAAGAAGCTGAGGCAAGGCTGGATGTATGTGTACATACAGACGTCTCTTATTATTTTCAGGAACATGGTAGGTGAGGAGCTGATTTTTTCTGGTGCCAGTGTTCTTGTAATGTATTTAATATTCAACAAGTTTGCAACGAATAACCTGTGAAAGCATTGGCAAGGCAACTGTAAACAAGTTGCAGATGTATTTACTTGCTCCACGTGAAAGCATCTTTCATCAGGCGGACATGTGTTTGTCCCTGCAATGTTACTGCTTTCATTCACACTGGCATGTTCCATGAAATATTACTAGGTATTGAGGTGGGAAATTGGTGGTGCAGATTTCCCTGAGCATGGATCCCTGCTCCCATTCACACGGACCCCATGCAGGAAATATTCCTGTGAGTCATCCTCACCATCCTCTGTCCCTTTTTTGGCTATTGGACACTTTCCAAACTGTGCACTGTGTCTGCATAATACAGGCCTTATTTTACCCAGACTATGCCCTGAGGGCAAGCTGATGCAGATTGTGCACAATTGTTGTTGTGTTTGTGTACACTTTTTGCACCTGCTAATGGGAGACGAGTACTAAATGCAAATCCAGTTTTAACACCTAAGGGTATAACCTCACTTCACACCTTAAGTGCACTTTTGCTTGACATCCATCATATCATCAGCATGGTTCCAGCACTGAGGACTGACAATGTAATGGGACAACATTAGCATGCATTTTGTAGTTGCTGAGCTCAGTATACTTATTTGCTTATTTGGTAAGCATATCAAGGATGACAGATGGTAAAACAAATACAGCAGAGGGTGCCTCATACTCATGCTGGACATTTTAATCTGTAAACTATAATTAGTAAACTGGCTTAAGCTTGTGTAAGTGCACTCTTTGTATACGGGGCCTTTACCGTCTTTTGAATGGAAAGATAAGTGAAAATGATTGATTGTATCCGGGTCATTTGTAATGTGCCGACAATCCTGACAGCGCAATGGATTGCTTTCTCATTTGACCTCTGAGAACGTCAAATGAAAACAATATTGCACCCGCAGCCACCGGGCCGCTCTGTTAACTGAGTTTATGATATAATACTGTTGGTTGGTGGTTGACGGATTGAGTGGTACGTCAGCTGTGACGAGGCAGTGGGTCCTTGATGTGTCCCTCGCTTCATTTGACTCCCGCGTCAATCTCTCCTCCATCCAGCTGGAAAGGAGAGATAGAGAGAGAAAGAGTGAGAGAGGAAGAGAGAAGAAATGATTGAAGGAATGAATAACAGAATTGATAAATATTCAGTAATAGAAGAGAAAAGAATAAAAGAATAATGTGAGAGGTAAAGTTAATAAGAAAGAGATTGTTGTTGTTTCACTTTTATTGATTACACAGCGACATTACCCTGTATTAAAGAGAGTTTCAGGCAGTTTGAAAACACTACGTATGTCAGCATTAATAGACTAGGCTGATTATAATATGGTTGGTGATTGGTTGAGGGTGTCAGGCCTGCCTCTATTTCTAAGACATGCTGTTGCGATAACAGCAGGTTAGGAATTATTATTCATACCCATTGTCATGGATATAAATAATGATTTCACTTTTATCATGCTTAATGATTGTAGCTGATTTGCTTGCAGTCGTCAGCATAACTGGAGGATATTTAATTGGACACAAGTACTGCAGGCAGAAATATGTGTCGCCTACATGCAAACAACATTGCGTACTTACAACAGCATGTTTTTTAAATGGCCAAACAGCGCTACAACGACTTCCATTTAACCAAATTATATTGTTTTCTGTTTCCTAACCAATAGTAATGACGCACTGCCAACATTGTGCCAAAGTAATGAACAAACTGACACCAGGAAAGGAGAAAAAAGACAAAGCTAACCTGGGGGTAGAAGAGAAAAGATAAGAGAAGTTCAGTGTGCCCTACAGGCTGTTAAGCAGGATTGGACTATCACTTTCATTTCTCTCTCTCTCTCTCTCTCTCTCTCTCTCTCTCTCTCTCTCTCTCTCTCTCTCTCTCTCTCTCTCTCTCTCTCTCTCTCTCTCTCTCTCTTTTGTCTCTTTCTCTCTCTTTCTCCCTTTCTCCCTTTCTCTCTCTCTCTCTCTCTCTCTCTCTCTGTGCAGTTTGGCTTCAGGTGGAATCTCTGTTTAATTACAAGTGGAGGGGGCAGGAAAGGAGTAGGATAAAGAGAGGAATAGAGATGAGGAAGAATTAGTTGATAATAAAAGTCTCTGCAGATTTAATAAATGATCACTTTCCCACTGCAGGTTGAATTGAAGGCCCCTGGCATTACGTAACGAGTTAGGAAGAGGGGAAAAAGAGAGAGAAAGAAAAACAAAGTCAAGCTTCATAAACTCTACCTCAGTGTGTAGTGATGAAGATTTGAAGTGGAAATTCTGAGTATGATTAAAGACTTCCTCCCTCTCTCCCTTTGACACCCATTTCTACAGATAAAATAGACAGACACTTACTGTATATGTACTGTACATATAATGTGAAGCCATTGTGCAACCACTGTAAATGATCAAGTACGTCTTCATCTCTCATCCCACACATTAAGGCATCAAGTACTTCTGTGATCTCTGTCTTTTTAAAAGCATGATTATATTCAGCAGCTTCCATCTCTCCCTATTGTGAAAGGAGGGAGAGTGCAGGGTGTAATGGCTGTCATTTGCTCACCTGAAACAGCAGGGAATTATAAATGCCATGCACCCCCATCCTTTGTATTTATCCCTGCTGATATGATAGCGCAGCCATAGTGAAGAGACAGTGAGGCGTAATGGTTGCCTCTCTGGCGAAGCCCGCGAAGAAGATAGCATGAAATGAATGTGATATCGAGATGAGAAAGACAAGGGATGCATTGGGTCGTTTAGCCACCAAATCCCTCAATTTCTTTTTGATAAAAGAGGGGACAAAACTGTTGCCGGCTTGAGCACGTGTGTGTATGTGTGTCAGATAGAGAACGGAGGTTCTGGAGAGATGATGAATGTATGATCTTACACACCTCAGAGCGTCTGAGTGACAGAGACAGAGGGAGAATGAATGATATCAGGAAGCAAGCTCTGGAACAGAGGACCCACATTGGCACCCACCGCCTCTGCTGGGGTCTGAATGTGGTGTGTGTTTGTCTTTGTGTGTATATGTGTGTTTTATCTGTTGAGAAAACCATTTCCCAAAATGCAGGCATCTAAGGCCTCGATAGGCATCAGGAGGTCCTTTCCCGTTCTACAAAGTTTAAATCTGTGTGTGCTTTTAAATATGTGTGTACATGTGGGTGCTGTGTGTATCGTCATATCTGCCACCAATGAAGTGTTAAATTATAAAGCGCTCAGATATGGTGGCATTGTTTGCTACAGTTCTGTCTGGGTGCTTAGCTTTTATGGTAGATCACGAGGTGACAAACCACTCGATGCAGTGACATGGCTACGTAGATTACAAAAACGCACACACACGCACACAGGGAGATTGTAGTTTTATACACTCTTATGATAAGGCTTTGGCAGCTGAAATCCCCCCACAGGCTAACACAATGGCCTTTTTCTTCAGTAACTAACAGGTTATTTTTCTGGCAGTTGGCTGAGGCAGCGGTGGATCTTAGGAGTAGCAGGCTTGGTGGAGAATGACAGGAAGGGAGGAAATTTATCATGGGAGATGGAATGAGGATCAGTGTTGAGTTTGATCATGTGCACACGCATTTGCACAACTATCTCTCCGATTCCATCTCAAACTCATTCCCTTTATCTACCTAATGTAAATGCCTCTACACAGCAGGGAGGGCAAAACATACCAGCTGATTCCCCAACCCCAAAAACACACACGTGCTGAACACATAAAAATGCACTTCCATTGTTTTTAATCTGTAATAGCATGTAGGATTTCTCTTGACTTTGACAAGGAGATACACCCCCTCTGAATTCATTCAGCTGTGTGGGAATCTGTGTCAGTATATGTGTGTGTGTGTTCACACATGTCTGTCTGAGCATGGTATTTATAGTGCTTGAAGAGATACACAGAAGCGACATAAATGTAGAGAGCAAGAGAGAGAAAGATGTAGCAGGATGCTTTTTAGAGTATTTCCATCGTGCCAGTACGTGCATCTCCTTGGTTCACATGAATCTCTGTGAACACGTGTTGAAATATGACTTCTATAGTGAGGATGTGCAAATGTGTAGCATTGATTTGGTGTGCTTTTATTTGAGAGAGAGAGAGAGAGAGAGAGAGAGAGAGAGAGAGAGAGAGAGAGAGAGAGAGAGAGAGAGAGAGAGAGAGAGAGAGAGAGAGAGAGAGAGAGAGAGAGAGAGAGAGAGAGAGAGAGAGAGAGAGAGAGAGAGAGAGAGAGAGAGAGAGAGAGAGAGAGAGAGAGAGAAAGAGAGAGAGAGAGAGAGACACTGTCAGGCAGAGATTTGCTGTGTGATAGTCTAGCTTCCAACAGAGAGAACTGCCTTCAGTGCCAGGCTGCGCTTTAGAGATACCACTACACATAGGCATTTCTGATCTCTTGTTACATTCAGTCATGCCCTACATTGGATGGTTTAATTACGGTCCTTTTCACACCCTTAAATATAGAATTTAGTCAGTGAAATGTGCTGCAAAGACATGTATAATTGCATCACTTATGTCTGGAAAAAATGGATCCTCAGCACCTATTGGAGGTGTTGTACTGAAGCTGTGAGGTGATTTGCTGAATTAAAATGTACCTAGTTACATTAGTACCAACCATTACTACTATAGTGTCTTTTAGCTCTAAATTCATATCTAAAACATATCCTTTCGACCGGTGCTGATCACATATTCTATGTGTGAACTTTACACTACAAAATAATTAGCCTACACAAAGACAATCAGCTTGTGAATTCTTAGTCTTGTTTTGGCATCATCTGATATGTTAGAATGTAGAGCTACGGCCAGAGACACATGTATTATTTGTACATATTAATAGTGTAACCTCCTAATGCCTTGGCTGCTCTTGTTTAAGCTGGATTCCAAAATACCTTTTAGTTCAGCATACCCAGGAATCTTTGGTATTTGGTTGGTTTTTTTTACCCTCTGCTCCAAAACTCAGATTTCAAGACTGAAATGCCACTTAGTGTGCAGGCACACACACACGAACATAAACACACACACACACACACACACAAAGAGCTTTCCCCTCATCATAACCCAATATCAGTCCCACACTGATGATGTCGTCTCTCTTTCCCAGCTGTCATCGGTGAGCAGAGTGAGTGACAGCGGTCATCCACCAATGACGGCTCATTAATCAAAAGTGCCAGCAACACGTATTATTGCACCCTGGTGTTACCATGGAGTCAAGACGAGAGGGATGGCTGAGATTTACCTCAGCTTTGCCCCTTTCGCCCGGTCACTCAAGGCTCATGCCAATCAGTGCCAGTCAATGCCAGTTTGAATTGGCAGCGCTATATATCATAATAGATGGCCTGCTGTCCCAAGTGGCCGTTTCCCATATGGAGCCACTGGAGAAAGATGGAAGCTGTCAGGCAGTAACATTTTCATGAAAATCAGTTCTGATACAAATATATGGTATCAAAGTACTTTGCATTGTGTAACATCGTGCTATTAAGAAAGGGGTCTTTTGTCATGTGTTTGTGAGAGAGAAAGAGAGAGAGGCCAGGAGAGTGGGACGCGGAGCTTCAAAAGTAGAAAATCAATATGTGGCAGGGAATATTTATATCATGACATGAATGTATGAACAACTCTTAATTCATACTCCCTGTGCTCTCTTATTTTCTCTCTACTAACAACTGTTTCTGAGATCTTATATAACCTTAAAGGCAAAAGAGTGTACTTGAAGTAGAAATTCATAATGCTTGTCTAACTTGAGGAAGGTTCTGTAAGTCTGAATATATGTGAAAGCACAGTGTATTGTAATGCCTTTAATCTTTAATCTTTATTTATTATCATAGATTCATCCTATATTTTTCTCTCACTCTTTCTCAAATGCGTAGAAGCAATTGTGAACACTGAATTTCTGTAATACCTTAAAAACAATACATCTCTATTGCCTTTCTGAGTCTCTCTCTCTCTCTTGTGATGTTTTGCCTTTAAATAATTAAGTTAATCTTCACTCTGTTCATAAATAGAAAAAACAAACATTGAATGTGTGAATGACTGGGTTTAACCTTTGTTTTATCTTTGTATTTTTTAATAGCTGTCACGGGTGCCGGTGGAGGCCTGTGGTCAGTACTCAACCTGCAGTGAATGTCTTGGATCAGGAGATCCCCACTGTGGCTGGTGTGTCCTGCACAACATGTAAGTACTGCTAGTATGTTCATAGACTTGTTGCACACACAAATATACTCAAACACACATATGCCTATCCATATTTCTCTTTCTCTGTCCATGCAGACAAATAGTCATATTTTTCACTTCCTTCCAAGTCATTCAGTGAGTCTCCAATATGTTGACATGGCAGTCTGGGGGTGCTATGTTTGGGTTGTTAGTCTTCCCTACCTCCATGACGCTTGGGTCCATGCCCAGCACTCTATCCCTTGCAGCCCTTGAGCATTCAGGGACTTCTCTCGCCATCCCAGGCCAAGTCTCAGATTGCTTTCCTGGGGCTCGGCCTTGTGCCAGCGGCCCCCTTAGATCCATTACCAAACCTAACCACTGGCATTGTTTACCAGCCCTGAAACCAGAGCCTGGTGAGAGCACAGACATTACGGGCACTGCCAGGGCTCTGATGGGCACCGCACCAACCTTCAGGAGTTGACACGAGGAGCGAGATAGCTGCTGTTATTGTGGGAAACTGTTGAATGAGATTATATCATTAACTACAATTCACTCATTCTCTGCCTTGCTAAGCTACTCTTTTTCTACATTTTCTTGATTTACCTATAGACTTGTGTGCCTGTCTGTGTCAGTTTCTCTTTGAGACACACACACGCACACACACGCACACACACACACACACACACACACACACACACACACACACACACACACACACACACACACGCCCCAGCTGTCAACCCTTGTCTTTCAAGATTGGAGTGGGAGATAGTTCTTGCTGGGGGCAGAAAGATTTCCCACTCCACTGTAAACTGCTCATCTTGTTTCTGTTTTTTATTGTGAGGCTGTGAAACCAGAAGATACGAGAAAAACTCAGGAGACTTCCAATGAAAGATTGATAAAAGAAGGAAGGAAAGGAGGGAGGAAGGAAGGGAGGAAAGAAAAGAAGTAAGGGAGGAAGGAAGGGAAGGACGGAGGAAAGAAGGAAGGAAAGGAGGGAGGAAGGAAGACAGGGAGGGAGATGTTGAGAAAATTTTGGGTGCGGAGAATAAGAGATGGATGGAGAGATATCAAAGGTAGAGAGGTCGTGAAGCAGACTACTAAATTATGGAGACCAGTAAATTCCAAGAAAGACAGAAAAGAAAGAAAACTTCAGGATCATCATCCTATATACAGTACACATTTCTAAGAGAGAGAGGTTGTGAAACAGGAATGACATGTTTTAAATCAGCAGAGATCTGCAAAAGTGAGAAAAGGTGTGATTTTGTGTGCAGCAGAGTGAAGGAAGGAGAAATGGAGGGTATGTGTATGTTTGAGGTCTCCAGGGTAGAAAGTGCATTAGCAGACAGAGGACTCACTGATGGGTTATGGGTCACAAACCAGGGGACAGAGGCAAAGTCACGCTCATACACGCTCATGCACAAATGTGAAATGCGTCAGTCAAGAGGTTTCATGTTTATCACGATTCTTTGCTTCGAACTGCCTCTGAACTCCTCTTTCATACACTCTGTACTAAATCGAATATTAAGTAGAAGAATAAATGTAGAGAACAAATTTAGGACAACCAGAGAGCTGCAATTGTGCAGGTATTTGCCACTTGGATGTGCTTACAGTTTAATCTAAATCTTAGGTGTGGTATACATGTGAGTGCATTCATGTTTCTGTGTGTCTGTGGGTGTGTGTATGTGTGTATGTGTACAAACCCATTAACACCGTGGACATCATCCCAGTCAGAGCAAATGGGTGGCCACAGATTGGCCTGTCACACTTAGCCTGATAGAGTCGGCTCACCTCAGTTCACCTCTCTCTTCACACACATACAGACAAGGGCACATGCACACACATACCCTTCTTGCTGTAGAATTAGTGTTAAGTCAAAAGCCAAAACAAGAATAGAGCCCAGAGAGAAAATAATCAAAATGCCACTATTCTCGATCTCAGGTGTCTAGGTGTTTGACCATCACAAGGGCAGAAGAGAGGTGTTGTGTGTGTAAAGTTGTGCGTGTGCATGTGCAACAATATGCACACCTCCTGTCAGTTGGACACACAGTTTTGCCTCTCCCTCACCCTTCTAGCACACACAGACACATACACATAAAATGCACAACCCAGTCTGATTGATTGACCAAGGATCCTCCTGCCCAACACTCTCCACCAACAGCTTGTGAATTCTTAACAGGGTCTTAGTGTAACTAAAACCCCCTGAGCGCCACCTCCACCATGGGTGATGCCCCAGCTCTAGCCACTCTTGCCTGTCATTATCTGTTCTGTTCAAAGATCCTAATCCCAACCTGTGATTTTTAATTTATTAGTTTATGAAGTTAATCAGCCTGTAATAGTACTTGGTTGCCAGTCCCACTCATGCAAATGTATATGCATGCACAGTATATAAATATATACGTACAGTCATATATTTGCTGCATCAATATGTCACTTTTTTCCTACAGGTCAGTTTTGTCTGGTCTCTCGAGGATAACTGTAAAATAATTAGCTGTTTGGACACATGAAAGCACACACTGAAACACCAGGCTTCAAAAAAGATTTTGTTGGCCCATTAAACTCCCCAGAGTAATAAAAGCTCATAATATGTGTGTATTTCTTTTTTCCTTCTTTGTCCCAAACCTTTTATGAAAAATAACTTACATTTTCAGTGTGCTGGAGGATAAAGAAAGGTGGAGAAAAAAAAGACGTGGTGTCTTTTAAAGAGGATGGTGTGACTGTGAATTAATGCATTAAGGATGTCCTTGGAAAGACGCACACAAACATACACACGTATACAAAACTGGCCCAAAACTATCTCAGCCACAACAAATACAACATTTCCAGTGCAAGCTGAACTATGTGATATTCAGATTGAACTATTCATCATTTGGCCTTCAGTCTCCTCTCACTTCCATTTGAGTGTCTTGACAGAATAGTTTATATATTTATGTTGTGATTCAAATGAAAATGACAGATTGACACCTGAGCAGAATATTATAGATAGAGGTACTGTATAGTGTGGGTGGATATTTGAGTGGAACAACACTACTTCACATTGATTCCTTGCTACACATTGGAAGGGATACTGGACTAATAAGAATGGGAGTTGTTAAATAACAGCATTTGAACGGACTCAGCTATCCACTTGTATGCTTGGTGCATTCTCAATATTTGCATTTCCACCACAATAATGCTAAACAAACAAAAGGGACAATATCTTCCCATGCTTCCCTCAGGTTCTGTGATTGGCTATGAGTCCTGCTCAGCAAGAGCAGAGAATTAATTAAACTGACAGTAGAGAAAGTAGCCAAAGGGTAACCAATGAGTGAGTGGCTGCAACATGATGCTGGCATCACACACAGTCAATCTACAGTACAGTAGATACAAGTAACAACAGATTCATGTGTTGCAAACTATAATGCAGATTTATTTTATTTTATATTATTTGAGGTATATTCAATTCAGTGCTATGTTGTGAAATATTTTTCCTGGGCTTGTCAAGATTGAAAATATTCCTACAAAAAATAAATAATATGAAAACAGGCACCCTTCCTAGTGTGCCGGCCAAACGCTTTAACAAAGCATCTTTAATAATATATAGCAAAAAAGGCCAAGACACGAGAAACTCACATACACTCTCCCACGCACACTTGACTTATGCTTGAAGGAGGGTTGAGGGGAAGGATAGCATGCAGTTCCTCTTCAAAGTGTTCTTCCAGATAGTTTGTTGTTCCCAATCAACCTTGAAATCACCTCACTGGTCTGAGAATAAACAGAGAATGTTCTCTCTCTCTCTCTCTTACACACACACACACACACACACACACACACACACACACACACACACACACACACACACACACACACACACACACACACACACACACACACACACACACACCCCAATGCTCGCACATGCATTATCTCTCTCTCTCTCTCTCTCTCTCTCTCTCTCTCTCTCTCTCTCTCTCTCTCTCTCTCTCTCTCTCTCTCTCTCTCTCTCTCTATTTATCTCTCCCCCTCTTCTCTCTTCTCGATGAGCATTGCCTTTATTTACTCTATAGATCGGTGAGACGAGCTGTTAGAACACCAGGGGAAGAGGAGAAAGGCAATCAATAGTACAGGGAAGGAAATCAACAGGAGTAGATGGTGCACCTGTGTGTGTGTATGTGTGTGTGTGTGTGTGTGTGTGTGTGTGTGTATGAAAGAGTCTCTGATAGCAGTCATTGTCCTTGACAAACACTGACCATTTATTTCAATAATCACTCACAGGTTTGATTTTGAATGTATTTGTATGTTTGAGGTGTATGCTTCTATAATTCATCACATATGTCCTGTTTGCCCCTTTTTTAAAATGTTACAGTTACGTTATGGATATGTTACCTCTTCTAATGCCAGTCTGTCAGCTGTCAGTTTTCTAAGTGGTTAACTAGGCTGTCAATGTGCCTGTCATGCGTGACAGCCAGACAGATTGGAAACCATATTTGGAGAAGTAGCATTGTCAAAATGAATGTCATCATATTTGGCATGGATGTTGAGAATATCTCACATTACTCTGTGATATCGATGTCAATTTGGAACAAGTAGTGCTAATGTTGCAATATCTTCACATTAATAATTGGTTTGACATATCTCAATCTCTGCTTTTGGCTGCGATATGGGGTAATATTCTCACAGCGCCAAAATCATTTTTTTCTTTCACTCTTTTTCATTTTATTTTTCTCCTCCTACTCTCTTCCACTCTTCGCTATCATTCAAATCACACTCCATCCTCAGCAGGCTTATCTTACATCGTATTTCTTGGATGTGTCTCTGCATGCGTGAATGTGTATTTGTGGGAATCCACTCATAATCTGTTTTTTTTTACATACATATATATACTATATATATCAGTGCATTTTCACTTGTGTATGTGTGTGCACATGTTGTGTGGCTTGTTTGCCTATAAACAGCACCACTCTTGTGCTCCTTACTAACTCCTTTCCTCTCTTCCTCCAAACACTCATAAACATCGATCCCTTTGTCCCTGAAGTGGAACAGGGACAGTAAAGTCATCTGTGCCATTGGCCACAGGCAAATGCCTTCTCCTAGTTTATTAGAGAAGGTCTGTCCATACAATCAATAGGAAACCTCTATAGGTAAACTGTGATGTACAGGGGAGTCCTTATGAATCACTGGACTGTAGAAAAGCAACTGTAAAAATGTTATGGGTCTCTTCTTACATTTTCATTTGCTTTATCGAACTGAACAGATGAGATAAAGCTTTTATGATGGAGTCAAACAATCACGTCTTGATAAACAAGCTCATTATCTTGATACAAAAAAAGTTCAAAAAGTCATAAGTAAACACACAAAATGGCTGTTAAAACTTGCAAGTCATGCTGTCAAGCTTCTTGTCTTCTAAATCCTTTGTATTCCCGAGACATTTTTGGTGCTGTCAAACGAATAACCTTTTCGGAGGGAAAAAGCTAATTGGCAGATCCATTGAATGTTTTTTCTTCCTCTCTTCCCTCTCTCTCTCTCTCTCTCTCTCTCTCTCTCTCTCTCTCTCTCTCTCTCTCTCATTAATTCTGCACTGTCGGTACCTGTCGCTGTGTTCACAGTCATCCGTTACCTCAGTGTGCTCATTACTGTGGTATGCCACCATAATGCTAATTAAACTGCAGGGCCACAATTAGCATGCTACCAAGGTCTGGTTGTGTTTGGTTAGGGTGACCACTAGGGTGCCCCAGGAGATCGCTGTATGTGCTTTGAAACATATTATTGGCAAAAAGCCATGTTTACAATAAAATAAAGTTTTTCTTTTATTAGGGAGAGTGAGATCTAACAGTACCACAACAACGTTAAGTCAACAACAATATTTTACCAAAAAAACAAAACACTGATATCTTGTTAAAACTGTTTTTTTTAATGGTTTGTTTTTTTGGAGTGGAACCACCCTGACTTTCCAAGTTATTTGCAAATCTGTAAGACTTCATACTCATTGCATCACGACTTGAGCTACTTAAAATGAGTTACAACTATGACAATGCAGAGCTCAGTCTAATATTTCTGACTGGAAGACCTGGATTTGGTATTAAATAGTGCTAAAATGACTTGGTCAACTCTCAAAGTTAAATTTATTCAAAACTGTTTCTTTGATCTTGAGATCCTTGCATCCATGGCACTTGCTCTGATGTCTGTGCCCAGGGGAGTATGGCCATCCCCTGAGTATGAAGGACTGGTTTCACCCCCTCACACCAAAGCTCACCCCCACCCTCCACCTCTTGCTGGGTGCTCAGGGAAGTTGAAGGAAGGGAACAAGACCAAGAAGTGACAGGGGCATCAGGATGGAACGGAGTGCTGCACCTCCAAGTTCCCTCTCAACTGTCACTGTTATAGTGTGGAGACACGCACACTCTCACACACACAAACCAGTCTACCTAGCCCCAACACACATGCACAAGCACATACACAGTAACTCCATGCCCACTTTTAAGTCAGGACCATTGCTCACCGTCACCTTTTTGTCACCCTGCCACACACAGGGATGCAGACAATAAAAAATTGAACACACGTACACACACACACACACACACACACACACAGAAGAGAAGGTGTCCTTTGTCTGGCAGAGCATGAACCAGACACAGGGACTGACATGACACAGGGAGATCTGGAGAGAGGATGACTGAGTGAGGTGTTGACAGTCAAAGGAGGTGAAATATGTGGTGATATTCAACACAATGAGAGGGGTGAGTGGGACAAGAAGGAAAGAGGGTTACATAAATTAACAGAAAGTGAGAGTGAAGATGAGAAATGAGAAAATAGAGAGCATAAATAAAGCTCTAGGAGCAGGTACTCCAGTTATGGATGTGAGTGTAAACACACATTATTCAGATATACACATATAGACACATCATCTCGACTATAATAGAGAGCACCTCTGGGAGAGAGTACTCACAAAAGTCACCCTGCATGCCCTGTCACATAACTGTTACTATGGAAACAGCAACATAAAGTAGTAAGAATATAATAACCATGTTATATAATCCTACAGTAATCCCCAGCGAAAGTTCAGTATTAATGTCAGATAGTTTTGCCACTGATATTACTCACATACACATAGTTTATTTTTTATTTAAAAGTTCACTCAAAGGCTGATTATTATATGGAGCCATATTGAGACTTTTTCATTCAGGATTTCTCAACAAAATATATGTGAGCATCCTGCAGGCTTTACAAAATGTTGTATGCATTTCCCCCATGAATATTTGTAAAATGTTTTTTAATATTTTGAAACCAGTACTGTTTAAATTAGCTTCTGGCCTTTAATTTGTTATTCTTTTTTTTTTTTTTTTTTAGCTTTTTATGAATATACTATATGGACAAGCTCTTTGGCCAGCTGAATGTGTGTCTGTGAAAATGAAATATTTTTCACACATGTCACATGAAACATATAGTGTTTTGAATATGCAATTTTAAAATATGCATTATGAAGAGGAAGACAATTGTTAGATTATTTTACTCCATTTTTAATAGAATGTAATTAAGAAACATACAGGGTAAGGAAATCACCAGTACCAGTCCTTAGACACTGTATAGCAGTTACCTCTAAATAAGTGCTTTATTCTCCACCATAGAAATGATAAAAACAATTTCAGTGTGTTGTTGCAGTAGTGAATAAACACATCTTAACTCCATATGGTGGATATTGACTGTCTGGATCAATAGTATCATATGCCGCCGTCTACAGCTGCATGCATGCAGGATCATAACACAACATATTGAAGATAAAAGCCAAGTGCACTATTGAGACCCCATTGAAAAACAACCCTCCAGTGTCCTGCACTATCACCCCCAGGGGCAGTTAAGAAAACATCATCAAACAGAGGACTTCAATTCACAAATATCCAGGGAAATACTGTAGATGCAGTGGAATGATGTGCTTTTGTTTTCCCTTGCCAGTTGCTGGTTCTTTCATTTCTAATATACGGTCAGATGGTGTTTTACTGTAGTAATAAATGGGACAATCAATATTAGCTTTTACGTTATTTGTGCGTCTTATCTCAGATAAGCTATCACTTTAATTGCATTTTGTCATTATTAGATAAAAAAATAGCAATTTTAGAACTTCCATGATCATTTTAAAGTCTGTCAGTGTATATACAGTATGTCATGAATGTGTATTGATAGCAATAATGTAGTTAACTGGATGATTAACTTCTGCAACAACAGTGGCCCTATCCCCTTTTTTGTATATAATGCCTTTTAATTGTCTAATTTCAGAAATGGGATATTATGAAAGTAAATGATTCAATAATACACGTAAAAAAAAATCATAAAACCTAATTCTGTGAATGAGAACTAATCTTCTTCACCTTCACATACACCAACGTACTTCTGTGTCAGACAGATAAAGCTGTTTAATATAGAGAATCTGGCCTAATGGCATCTTCAGGGCCAGCAGTGGGACAACATACGCTAGATAAACAGCCTAATAGGCCTGCCATACCAACCCGCCATTAGATGGCTCTGCCAGGAGATTGTTTGTCTGTTTGTTTGTCGTGTATACGTGTCTGTGTGCGTGCGTGCGTGCATGTGAGAAAGAGAGATGAAGGAAGTTGGTGGCACGGCTTTCAACAGCAGATAAAAAATTGTGTGGTGGAGTGTGAGGCAACGAAAGTCACAGTAGAGAGAAACAGCTGCTGCTTGTTTGCCTGCAGGGCCAGATTGATGCTGCCGATCACCATCTATCCTAGAATGTTTGTGTGTGTGTGTGTGTGGAAGGGAATTATAGGATTTATGGAGTTTGCTGGAACCAATAAATGCTAATATAATAATAATAATAATGCTGATAAACGTTTAACAAACATTGCTGACAGAATCCAATCTCCTTGCCTCAGTCTGTGTCTTGTATTTCCTTATTTTAAAAGATCATTTGATCTTGTATGACTTTATACCTGTGTAAACTCTCAGCAGCAGTGTTACTGTGTAATTTTCCGCTCAGCCGGTGCTCTTGCATCGGTAGTACGTAAAGTGGATGGCTCAGAGATTTTCTCTAGACCAGGGGGCAACACTCTACAATTTCTATGTCTTGGGGGTACAAGCTCCATGAGACATAGATGTTGTGTGTGTGTGTGTGTGTGTGTGTGTGTGTGTGTGTGTGTGTGTGTGTGTGTGTGTGTGTGTGTGTGTGTGTGTGTGTGTGTGTGTGTGTGTGTGTGTGTGTGTGTGTGTGTGTGTGTGGTGGGGGGTGTTTGTCCACAAACGGGAGTAACAGGGTCATGGCCAGTGGGCCAGGTAATGACTCCCCCACCGGCCCCTCCATGCGGATTTCTGCTCTGTGGACTACCACTCTTAATGATAGAACAGGGAGGCACCCTGACTGTTTTTGTGTGTGTGTGTTGCACCGGTGTTCATGTGTGTGCAGTGTCACATGCTCAAGTGAGAGATGTAGCCAGGCTGAATGTAGATCTGTGTCATTTAAACTGAATCTCTGTGACACAGCTCCTGCTCCACAGTAACTTATACAGCCCCCGTCCATTAGTATGTATAGGATTCCATATAGTGTCTGATGATGCATGGGTAGTATGGTAATTGGGTTTCAGTTGGACTACAGAGTGCCTTTTTGCTGTGCATTGATTTATCTGCTGTAAAGGCAGGAATCCAGTTGTTCATTATACCAGATACCTTAAAAAGTATTTAGTTTGTGTGTGTTCAGGATATCATGTGTGAGATGTTGCACTGTGTCTTTACTGTATGGTTAACTTTTTGAATATGAATGTGTCTGATGAGTTCACTGGCGTGTTTGTTTCATAAGCGTTTGATATACCTGAGGATGGCAGGACCTCGGCTTTGTCAGAATTGAATAGCTTTCATTTCGCAGCCTGCTTGACCTTCTCCATGCCTCGCATTAGATATGCATTACACTTGAAGTCTCACATGGCCAGATACATCTGTACTCTCTCCTTAGAATATCCTCTCTTTATGCTCCCTTGAGCCCAGTAACCTGCCCTCATCAATACTCCACTAGTTTCAACTAAAAGGGATCAAGCCTGGATTTATACAGTCACCTGTCACCATTTCATTAAAATACCATAGAATACTGTTTGTTTGAGTCTGACTTTTGATATCATATTTGCTTTTTGTTGCATTGAATGGATGCCTTCATAACCCGTTTTCTCTTTGATTTATGGTATTCTATGTTTTCAGTTCCGTCCATGAGTAGAATTTTCTGTTCTTTTTGTTATTTCTGCTTTTTTAAATCTAGTTTTCATTTACAGGCCGTGTTTTCTTATGCTGGTGCACATTTTATACTCAACCTATGAATCAAAAGAACGAGTGGTTGTCAGTGTTGTTTCCTTTTTTAATGAGAGGTTACATTTCAAAGATATGTCGTCCTCGATTCATATAACAGGACCTCAAGAGCATTCAACCTTTTTAGAATTCATAATTTATGTTGATTGGGGATGTCTTCGGCCTGTGTGCCCAATCTGCACAGAATAATGTGATCATCTTGTATTCTAAACATTGTAGTCAATTAAATTATCAAAGGGGCTAAATGATACATGTTATGTGATTGAATGTATTATCCACGAGACCATCTAGTTCTGAACGACCGTGACAGTCTCATCAGCAACAATTGCACAGGCTAAAAATCCATCTCTGCCCTATTCTCAGTGTCACTCTAATTGTGTCACCTTATCAAAGGCTGGGAAAAACAAGAGTGCAGATTAGTTTCAATACAGGGCCAATCTAATCCTTTCAGCTCACCCTCTCATAATGTGTCATTGCCAGTCAGTCAAACAGCTCCGCACAACAGCAGTGTTTACTAACCAAATGAATAGATGTTGGACATCTAATTCTCCTAAAAAAAAAATAGCCTCAGTCAGGCTTTTTATGACTGTGATTTGAAATACAAATGGCTTTGATTTCTGTGGTTCTATAAATGTTCAATTATTTGATGTTTACAAAGGGTGGAATTGTTTCATATTGTGACAAAGGATGCAATCTTTGTGCTTTCAAGGTCTGTCTTGATAATAATTCAAAACAATTATCCAGTGCTTTGCTCTGATAACGCCTAACACATACATCAGCTAAACTATGTGCTGCATTATGTCTTGTATCGTACCATCGAGGCCCCAAATCAGCCAGAGCAGATGCGTGAATTCCTCTTCACAGTGGTACATGTGACATGTGGGTTGATTCCGATCAATATCTGTGCACATCCTACACATTAGTGAGAGATTCAGTCAGGATGCATGACGCCAAACAAGACTGGCTGGAATCCCAGTTGGGCATTTTTAAAACAAAATAAACACAACTTTTGTGGCAAGGCAGGTCAGAGCAAGAAGTATTAGCATAAAAGATTGAAGGGTGTGTCTTACACAAAAGTATGATCTCATTTAATTGAAAAGGAAAAGCCTACGTTTTTTTCAACAATATGAAAAAGCGCTTAGGGATATCGTTAGATACAGGGGAAAAAGCCTCCATCTTCCACTGAGTCACAGTCCCCGCATGGTCCATGTCTCGGATGTGAAAGCTAATCATTCAACCTGTTGGATGTTTCATCCTGCCCAGCAAGTCTATGACCTTCTGACTCTGCGAGCGAGATAAAACTTTCAGTCCCTGCAGGACTGTCTGACATCTCCATAGAAAAACAGGCCATCCAGATACTTGCAGTACAATTTACTGGCTAACACTACCATCTGTATTTATGACTAATATGACAGTTTGGACTCAGTGAGGGAAAGTAAAATGTATTCAGTAAAAGCTGCCATTGCAAACATCATGACAGGCTAGAGGTCTCTGCTTGTGAGAATCATGATACATAACATAACCATTGTTGATATGCAAAATGAACACGTTGAGGGTTGGTGGGTTGTAAAGGGAATTCACAGGAAGTTACAGGACGATATATTTTCATAGCCTCTTAGCTTTTATTTATTTGTTTTATTCAGAAAATAATGCACTGGTTGCATAAAGTAGGAAATGGTAAGCCTGCTCTCACTAATGGAAAGTAGCAAACAACAATTACAGAATGTAAATATGCACTCATGTATTTTTTTTTCTAATACAATCATCTTAAGGACTTAAATTAATTACAATGTGGGAAGCAGTTTTGGCATGTGAAGTCTTGTTTTTGTCAGTAGAGTTGTGTGACAGAAGGTACGTTTATACGTAGACACTGAGATGCTTTGTTTGAAGTTGAATGAGGGTGTTTGTTTTTCAAAGAAACGTCCATGTTCACTGATCATTTGCATAACAGACCCAACAAATTGGCCCCAGTCCACTTTTTAGAGCATATTATATTATCAGCCACCAGTCTAATATTGTCCTGTACAGTTGTGGCACTCAACTCGGATTGCCTCATTATGTCTTGTAACAGTATTAAAGTACATTATAAAAGACTGCAGATGTTAAGACATTTGATAAGTAATTATCAATCATAAACATAGTACTTTTGATATTAGATGGACATTAACAAGTCATCACAGCTGGGCTTGTTCACATTCATTTTTTTCTGTCACACTGTTTCCTTTTATCCTCATCTTTCCATTTCTCACTCCTCTCACTCACTGGTATTTACAGCAGTTATTGCCTCACATAGATGATATCATGAACCTCAGGGCGGTGGAGCATAACAAGGATTTAACATCCTAATGTGGCAGTTAACTTTATTGTACAGTGAATGGAAACATCAAATAGTCAACAGGTGAAGCAGTGATGCCAAACAGCAGGTTGGACTCTTAACATGACAATGTACAACACAAAACGGAGCCTGTGTTTGTCACCAATGACTGTAATATGTGAAAAGCTTGGGGGCTTTTTCTGTTAAAGATTATAACCATTTGACACTATTTTATTGAAGCTAATCTGAGGGCAGTTAGTTGCCTTATTCTTTCCTCAGGTGCTTGATATAAATGTATTATCAGTGCCCATTATTGTGTCCCGTGTAATTTTTTTTTATATATAACATGTCTTATTATGCTACTCTCAACACTTCAATATCCCTCAGGAATCAATAAAATGTAATGTAGCTGTTTAAAGATATTGACAAGAACAGAATATATAGATGAATATTTACTCTGTGTGTGTGTGTGTGTGCGCACATGTGTGAATGTGAGGGAGAAACTGAGCAGTATAAACTTCTATCCATCCATTTATTATTCACTTGTAATGAGTCAGTCACTCATAGTGATGATTCACTTAGAGAGATTGTGCCAGTAAATGCTAATAATTCATTACTGTTAGTCTTTTTTTGACATGGAATATGAAGTTTTCTAACTAAATACAACATAAACTGACACTATCAACAAACAAGAACATTATACAAAGACTCACACAAAGAAACATGCACACGGTAAGCGCATACACACAATGTCCTGCTGACATCTTCTTTTAATATTACTTTTATATGGAAGTAAACAATAAAGCTGTATGTTAACAGGGAAGCAGACGGAGTGTATATGTATATTTGTACTGTAGGTGAAAGTGAGAATTTGCGGGTTTCTGTGTGGGTTGTTTGCCTGGGGGTACTTATATGATGTGGTCTTATTAAATCAGTGCAAGAAAAGGAGGAACAGACAGAAGTGATAGAGAAGCACAAAGAAACCTGAAGCGATTAAACCCCTACTCAAACCGGCTTAGCAGTGAAAGCTTCACAGAAAGCCAACAATGGTTTCCTTCCTTTAAATCTCGCTTCTCTTTTGCTTTCTTTTCCACTCTCTCCCTCCTGCACTCTTTACCCCTCCTCCTGTTCTTTCCCTCTCTCAAACAGATTATTCCTTTTCTTTTTCTTTATGTCTGTCTTCTCTTCGGCAAGTTAGGCCGCTTAACTCTACAATACTTATGTCAGGTCAAAACCCACCCTCCCCCAATCTCTCCAATTCAGGATAAAAAGCTTCTTGCTGTATAAGGTATTACTGCATCTCAACCGTCAACTACCTCGAAAGTCTTTCTTTCATTCGTTCATTACGACTTCTTCCTTTCTTTTCATTCTTTTCTTTCTCTAAAGGAGTTTTAGGGCACACAAGGGTTTGCAAGGTTGTTAATTGCACAGCAAATTTTTGTCTAAATCAATAGGGGATTAAAGTTGAATAAGTTTATGAGAGGATTAGAGAGAGTGTGTGTGTGTGTGTGTGTGTGTGTGTGTGTGTGTGTGTGTGTGTGTGTGTGTGTGTGTGTGTGTGTGTGTGTGTGTGTGTGTGTGTGTGTGTGTGTGTGTGTGTGTGTGTGTGTGTGTGTGTGTGTGTGTGTGTGTGTGTGTGTGTGTAGACGACTTTCGTCAGGTTGATTTCTCCCACAATTTCTCACTGAAAATGCGTTTACAACAAACACAAAGCTTCAGCTGTCTTGTCAGCCACTTCTCCTGTAATATTTGACCTATAAACTTTACAGTTTTAGAGTTCCCATATCCACTTCACTTACAAACCCATTTAGATGTTCCCACATTGGGGAATTACCCAGCAGTACATCAAGGGATAGTGTTTGGAACAGGAGCCAGTGAATTCATCTCACAGCACAAAGGGTCCAGTCCTTCAACTCCCAATACCAGTGTAATGGACTGGATTAGACCACCTGGTTTGGTATTAAGAGGGGGAGGAATCCAACCCTTCCCCCCACCAGCATCTACATCACCTGCACTTGGCATTGCCCATGAATGCCAGTCATTAATACAGCATTACAAAGACGAGGCTTACATCTTTCCCAACGGACCCGGCTCCACTTCCACATATAGAGAAACTATTGTTTTAAATGCAACTGCTCCCACCCCCTGGAGACCGGGTTTCCATTCAGTTGCCACTGTAGCTAGTATACTACCAGAGAGGAAATATGATAAATGTGTCTAGCTCCATCTGTCAGGGAGCGGCGGTACATTCTCTTTTTCCCAGGTGCCAACAGGTGTAAAGGGGTAAGCCCAGGTCGGGTTACTGCGTGTTTGTGTGTAAGTACGTTCATTTGTCATCCATGAATAACACCCCCCCCCCCCCCCCCCCCCCTCTCCCTTGTGTTTTTTTTCCCAGGTGCACCAGAAAGGAGAAATGCGAGCGTTCATCAGAGCCTCGGCGCTTTGCATCGGACATCAAGCAGTGTGTGCGTCTCAGTGTCCATCCCAACAACATTTCAGTGTCCCAGTTTAGTGTCACGGTGAGTGGATCCACTAAAAAGAAACAATGCCCTGTTTTCTAATGTTTGAGTATATGCACAGTGTTTGTCATATCATCAAAGCTTTTCTTTCCAGATCCTCTGACCTCATTGACATTACCTTATTGTTTTATTACTATGCTTCTTCCTCTTTCCCTCTGCAGGATAAAATAATGTCAAATTTGAATTAGTGATTCAATTTATTTTCCTTTCAATAAGGAAGAAACATGCAAGCAAGCATTTGTTTTAGTGGAGCCATATTGCGGTAAACAGTGAGGATAGCTGAATGTGTTGCTAGTGAGAAAATCTTGTCTGGGTGATTGACAGCATTACACACTCAAGCATAATTTGCAATGCGATGTAATTATGCTCTACATACTGATTAGTAGCTAGTGTTAACTCTATAATCCTGCTTTACATCATTTTACTGCCTGCCAACATGCATCCTTCAAATCCTGACCTCACAACTTACAGTCCTGTCCGGTGTCTACCAAAAAGATGTCAACAATCATTAACAGCACACGGTTTAGCTCAGCTGTGTTTACTATGATTGTTGGCAGCTAAATGCACCACTTTTCCCCCTGGACATATCATTCTATAACAGCTGCCAGATTTAAAGGGTTTGTATTGTTTTGATTGTTAATGTGTATTGATCAGTGTGCAAGAAGCTTTGATGCAATACAACAAAAAAAATATGTGCTAGAATTAGAGAAATACAAAAAAATGTGGGTTTTTTATTTGTAACTTCACCTTTTGGACACATATTTTGTGTTTTCACTCACATCTTTAAGGAGGAAATGTGATAGAATACATGTGCAGTCATTGGTACTTTGATCATGTCTGACAACCAACGCATCAGAGAGAGACTCACAGCATTTCCCTCACGTTATGCCCTTACACCACCCTGAACACATCATGCTGCTCTATGCCCTCAAGTACATACATTTTTGTCTTATTCAAAACAAAGGCGATTTTGAAAGGCTGTAACACTGAATGTCATGAAAATCCCATCGACCTTAACCACCTTAAGTGATGTCACATTTCAATTCCCATTTCCTATTTAATGGTGGTTTAGTAATGGTTTTGAATCCCAGACACCAAGTGCATAAGTATCCAATATGATTTTCTAAGGTCAAGCCTGAATGACTACTTTCCTTCATTGCTCTGAGGGTCACACGAGAGGTGTTGATTTTCTGAGGTACACCTCTGCATCACTCTAATGATATTCATGGAGTGTGTGTGCGCTGTTGCTTGAGCCTGAGCCTTCAGAGAGTGTTTAACCTTTTCCCAGTGAGCAGGTTTCACCCAAAGGCTACGCCACACGTTTCCCATCCAACTGATTGCAGGGCAGAGGCTTCTCTCAGACAGACAGGGGCTCCTCCTTGACCTTTGTGTTATTAAATATTTGTTTTGAAAGATAAGCCAAAGCATTCTCGAGGAGAAACAGGGACACTCCACTTCTGAAATAAGACCGATTTGAAGCCATTATTCTCTTTTACATTTAATTCTCTCTTTGTTTATATAGATTTTGTTTAATTTTGTTTGTTTTTAACTAAACTAATTAACTAATCTAAATCTAAAATAATCTAACAGGTCTATAAAGCAATTAAATGTGACTCTTAATACTACTTTAAATTGTTGCAAATAATGTTGTATAATGTTATTCATTATAATATGGTGCATTAAAGGTGCAGTATGTAGGATTTAGTGGCATCTGGCGTTGAGCTTGCAGATTTCAACAAACTCATTACCCAGCTTTTTTCTACCATGGCAACATGAATAGTCCATCATCACATATCCTCTGCATCCAGGAAGGCATTTGTGTACGCGTGGGCGTGCGTATGTGTGGTGGATGTTTCTGTTAACGTGAGTAGGTTGTTTTCATGTTTGTGCAGCCGTGCTGTGGCTAGGTCTGGCCGTGACTACTCTGAATGTAATTGAGGAAACTCGTGGTCTGCTTTATTCCCATCTTAAAAGGAAAAATAAATTGAAGTGAGAGAAGAAGAAGGTGAGCAAGGAATAAGAGAGAGGATGTGTAAGAGATAGAAGCCCCGGCCATGCTCTGTCCATCTTACGTGGGAAGCTGTGTATCTGTTCACACCCGCGCTTCCGTCTTTTCATTAAACAGCAATATAAAAACAGCGCAGGTCAGCCCTTCTCTCCCGCTGAGGCAGCTTTCAGCATCATATCACAAGTGTACTATGGGCTGTGCCTCCAAATCAATGCCTAGACCAAGGCCTACAGCAGACACGCTTTTCTATCAATATGTATATTTTAGTCTTGACCCCAGTTCACCTGCCTCACTGGCCCTCTTTTTTTCCTTCTTATTCAAGGACAGTGTTTTTGTTTTCTTTTTACCTTTTTTTTACCCCTTCTACTCCACCTGAAGCCTGTTTTTGCTGAGATGCAGAGAACGCTTACACAGAATTTTTAAATGAAGAGAGAAAATTTCCATTCCTTATTTCCCAGTCCTTTTTCCCCTCTCTGTCCAACAGCTTGTATACCTGCCCTTTCCTTTTCCTCTCACCTCCATTCTTCTCTCTCATTCTTCACTTCAGCCTTCCTGTTATTTCTCTCCTCCTCTTCTCCACAGCATCTTCTCATCCTGTTTCAAACATCCATATTCAATTGCCTTGTTCCATCTCTTCTACCTGCTCATCTCTCTCCTTACCTTGATGCTTCGTTTTTATCATGTCTTTCATGTTCTCTCATAAAACACTTTGTTCTTGCTGAGCCATACTCAAGACATTAAGATGGAATGTGAAATCCATACAGCAAGGCATTGTGGGAGATTGCTTGAAAGGTAGAAGTGCTTGTGGTCATCAGATATGGGGCCTACATGATGACATTAATGCCAGTGTTAACTCAACTAAAGTCTGGGCAGTATTCATTTGATGGCTGTTTATATATTAGCCCCTTATTCAAGAGTCCCCCTGTGGCTCCTCTGGCCATTGACCACCCTGAACCTTTTGCATGCTTCATCATTAATATTTTGAAGTGATGAATATGAAGCCACTGAAACTTGAATGAATCCTCACTATCTTTGGTATTTATAGCTGGTCCTAGTATGGACTTATTTAACATACTTTTCTATTTTTCCCTTTCTTTAGTTGGTATTAGAGGCCCATAATGTCCCAGAACTTTCTGCTGGTGTCAACTGCACCTTTGAAGACCTTGCTGAGATGAATGGCTTGGTGGAGGGAAACCGGATTAAGTGCTTCTCCCCTGCTGAGAAAGAGATGCCACGTATTATTGTTGACAAAGGTAAGGGTGAACCTATTGTAACATTTTTGTCCAAAAAGTAAAAAACCGGGACCAGGAATTTTACCATTTCACACCAGGAAATGTCCTTAAGGGGCTGCCAGCTAGTGCTGGGTGTCACATGTCACCATTTGATTTTTATATTTGCAATGTGAGCAAATTAGTAAGTAATTAATAAGTGTCTGACTCTATACAGGACATCAGCATCTGGGATAAACGGAGGGAAGCCTAATAACATGTCAAAATAGTTGATACCCATTTAAAGAAGACAGTATAGACATATGTCTGCGCACACATATTTTCTTAAAAATATGTTAAAAAAAATATATAAAAAAGCCCAATGCCAGAATCACGTTGTTATCAGTATTACGTCACTTGTTAAACACATGAATACATGTCTGTCAGAGATCCCTATTCATCTGGATGTTTTCCTCTCAGTCAGAGTCATGGTATTCCCAGGTCTAAGAGTATTTTATGAATTTTTTGTTTTCCCGTTGTCATCAGTAACTATGCAAGCCTTGAAGCACTGCCTTAGGACATGTTTAGTAATTGAATGAACTTTAGTTGTTAGGCTGCTGTGGGAATTATTTACCACCCTCCCTCAAAGTGGATATGCTCCAGAGGGAGTGATGGGACCCCAGTTAACCCCAGTACAAAAAGAGTATATCATGCTGCACAGCTAAGTGGCACTACAGTATTTCAGTTAATTTAGAGCCAAGAGATTACACAGTTCCCCCCAGACAGTGTGACTGTTTCATTGCTTTGAAGAGACAAACATTTAAAACAATATTCATTGCACAAGTTTTTTTTTTTTTTTTGTAATTCCCTTTTCTGTTTGTAATTCCCTTGCTTTTTACCTTCTCTCCATGGTAGGCTAAACCTACTTTAATTGAACAAAGCTCCCATAGGGGAAGGCCTATCCCCAGGCAGGCGATTTTTCATCACCAACCAATCAATGTGTCCTCATACTGAGAAAATAAAGATGCCATTCTTCCATACTTCTATACATTAAGACTGAATAATGATTGAAAAGAGAGAAAGGATAGGACATAAAATTATAGTGGTCCATCAGCAATGCTCAAAATTTACATACAAACGAATTCCCAGTGAAGCTTTTTAGATCCTGCCACTGCAAATATGTTATCTAAATTTATAAAGCATTTAGACAGTAGAGCAAAAAAAAAAAACCACACATGAGGTACCAGAAATAAAGACAAAACTGCAGAGAACGGGAGTGTTTAGACTACCATGAAATCCCAGTGGTGGTGAGACCTTTAAGGCTCACATCTGCTTCATTTATTTAGTGCACACACACACACACACACACACACACACACACACACACACACACACACACACACACACACACACACACACACACACACACACACACACACACACACACACACAAAAGCATTGCAAACACATCCACTGCCATGAACAAACACACAACACCACTGCAATAAAGTAATCTACAGATAAACAGCACACATACAGATATAATACAAACAGTCAGCCTGAGGGTGCTTTAGGGAATTAGCTATATTTATTTAGTGTTTGTCCTGTCAGCCACATGTAAAGCAGGTGATGTTGTAGTCATGCCAACATTGATGTGTACATAAAGTACCAGTCAAACGTTTGGACACTCTTTCTCATTCAAGTCAATGAGAAGGTGTGTCCAAACTTTTGACTGGTACTGTACGTATTCTTAGGCACACAATTGAAGGATGCAGCATTTTCCCCATCTCGCGCTTTGTGTTTCTTCAACACCTCAAACACACACTGTTATACCCTTTCCCATTTCAGGAGGAGGAAAATAGTTCACATTTTTGCCTATATTTGAACCTTCTATCTCCCATTTTTACTAGCACTCATTAGTCTAAGCTTGGTTGAAAGAGAGAAAAGGAGGGAGACGGATGGAGAGAAAATAGAGGGAGGGAAAGATAGTGTTAGCAGGCTTCAAGGTAACATTTAGGTGGCCTAATTAGGACAGATCCGTTGTCAGTGGTGCTTTACTGTGATTGATGAATGATTCCTTCTTTGTTAGAGAGATGGAGAGAGACACGGGGGAGAAGAAAGAGTCGCAGTGTGGAAGGAAGCGAATAGACCTGTGTGTAGAGATAGAGTGGGGTTGAGAGGGAAAGGTACAGAGGTAGTGTTGAGAGAGAGCAGTAAGATGTGTGGATGTGCTGTTGAATTAAACATGAACTCCTTCATTAGGGCCTGACAAAAGGACACACCAAATACAGATGAGGCGCAAGCTCGCATACACACAAACTTAACATACACACACACACGGTTTGCGTTTCATCATATTCCCCCCTTACCTTGTCAAAGACACTCTCAAAGACTTTTCTGGGGAAGTACTTTTCATCCCAAGGGAAATGTGTGTGCACCAACTTTTATTTTCTCTTGTAAGGCAGGAGGGATAGGGAGACTTAACCCAACAAAACTGTTCCACTCTCCCTCTCTCTTAAAGATACCGCCTTTACCACTGCAACAGGCTGAGCACCTGTGGCTCAAAGCGCTGCAGACGTCTTTTCTTCATGGCGAAATCTAATGTGACTAGACACTAAAAAAAAGGATATGTGAACAAGTGAAAAAAAAGGATTATCATACAGGCAGAGGCTCTTTAAAAGTGCCTATCCATTGCTTGTGCTGGAAAAATAGCTGTAACATGCTGCTATTGTAATACTGTTCACTTCCCATTTTACTCAATAGCTGGAAAAACTGTCAATAATGTTTTCAATGAATGAGACAAAAAAGCAATTATTGCTTATATTGTTTTTTATTCCTTTTCTCTTTACCTTGCCTTTTATCATTGACATGAATACAAACATTCTGTGCACCTCTACATATTAAACTATTATTTTGACTATAATCTGTTTTCTCTAGGTGACCACCAGATTGTGCAGCTCTATCTCAAATCCAAAGAAACAGGCTTGGCTTTCGTGAATACCAGTTTTGTTTTCTACAACTGTAGCGTGCACAAGTCGTAAGTCTCAATGTCTATTTGTATTTTTTTACACTTCAGTATAACACATGGTGTAATTTACGAGTTCTTCTAAGACAAAATAAGCATTTCACCAGATGGATCAAAGCATGCACTATTTGCAGTGAGGGTTGCTTCCTTGATATTTCAAGGTGGATCTCTTGTGAAGATACAATGATAAAGTCATAATATCTGCATATCCATTTAAAAAAACTGACATTGATTATTAAACTGTTGGAAATGGTATTGTATGTATAGTATAGTGTGTTAAATCTCTGTTCTCTAGTGTATTTTCTGCAGTTCAGTACTAATTCACAGCACTATCTTGCCTCTTCTCTGCTTTCCATTTAGGTGTCTGTCATGTGTCAGTAGTCCCTACCAGTGCCACTGGTGTAAATACAGACATGACTGTACCCACGACCCTCGTACATGTTCCTTCCAGGAGGGACGTGTCAAGACGCCTGAGGTAAGTCTCAAGACAGGGTCAGGGTTAAAAGAGTTTACCTTGATTTACTTTTGTTTTCACCTGTTCAGGCATCAAATCCATCTGGAGGCAGGTGTAGCACTAAGAAAGGGGAACTGAAAGATTAATTGGACCCAGAGCTACACAAAGCCGAAGAACATGGCAGGGATTATACAAATGTGTTGTTTCTAAATTGTTGTTGGGCTGTTTTCAGGGGCCCAGAATTCCTAGTAGCACCTCTGCTTGCAGATCCAAAGAAAGTCAACTTGTAGCCCATTAAGACAATGTCCAAGAATATTTTTTTAATCCTGGCCAGCCCCAGGTGGCCTTTGGCTTGGACAAGCTATGTGATAAAACACAGGGAAATAAATGGAGGGGAAATGTTTGGCTACATGAGACTAATAGCTATCATTCTAGGTTTCACATGCAAAAAGAGTTATGTTAAAAGGATTGAGACACCTTTCAGCTGTAGTGCTTCCATCTGGCATGAGTCTCTTGGCATGTCTCGCTCTTGACTGCACATCAAAGGGCAGTAGAAGCTAATAAAACGGAGCCATTTCCTCTTGCCCATCCCTATTCCCTGCGACAGCTTAGTCTGTGTAAATTATCAATAGTATTGGCAGCCAGTTCTATTCCCGTCGAAGCAGAGCCCACTGTAATTAGGCTGCTCTGCTGCAGAGGACAAGCCACTCAATGGACGGGGTACATTCGCCGAATGCCACTAACCCCAATACTCCCCGTCCTATGCGAGAGGTCTCACTCTGATTTAGAGTCACTACTAACACAGTGACTCCTTTAAGGGAGTGCAAGGAGTTAAAGCAAGGTTTAGGTATGTGCCCATTTACAGTATGTGTATAACCAATAGTGTGGGCCTCTGTGTGCTCCTATGTATTTTATGTCTGTGTGTATGTGTGGATTTATCCATCTACAGTTTTTGCATAACTGTACCCTGCCAATTCACAGTAGTTTTCAGGGGGAGGGCTTACAGGGAGTTAGTGGCCTGTTAATCCTAGCCTGAGGTGAGCTATGATGAAGATCACTAGTGCTCATGTCTGGGTTGGCAGACGCTACACGACGGGCAGGGACAAGCTTAGCCAGATTGCCTCCTTTGATGAGCAGTCTGCTCTCAATTGTGTTATTCCACCCATGTTTCCCCCGAGCCATTCAACCTGCGCAGACGATATTATTTTCTTTTTCCTCCGTTTCCATTATCCTTTTGAACCTTCTGCTTAGTCAGGCCCAAGCTTGAGTCTTTGCAGGTTTACTTTTCCAATTAACTCAGGCACTGGTGGTCAATATTGACTGAGGATAATAATGTGTGAATCCTTTCGTATTATGTTGCTGACTAAAAGAAAACCCTAAATAAAGTGAAAGGGATTAGGTATTAGCACATTAATGACATCCCATTTTTGATGTGCTGTTTGAGAAAAAGCAGGTGTTTTCCAGGCTTAATGACTTTTAATTTGCTTTTAATTAACCCCTCAAATCCAAGGTCATGTATTAGCTGCCAGACTTCTGGTTGCTGTTTTGAATGACTAATTTAGACAAGCACATACAATTAAGAACGTGCAGAGACACACACAACCATCCATAGAATCATTCCTAAATTTCACAACAGGCAACAAGTCAACTTTATTGTTTGTAATAGCATGGCCTCTTTCTGCTGCAGATGATTTTTGTGTACTATCACAATTAAGGGATTTCAAGCAGTGATCAGAATAATCCCTTAACACTATGCTAATGATCGAGGCCAGGCACATCTCCCTACTGGTTGAGCTTGTTGTTAGTATGCATGACAGGATAGAGTTAAAGCCAGGCCCAGGCATTTAGTCAGTGCCTTTTTATTCATGCCAGCCGTGGTATGGGCACATGGATGAGACGTTTGCCTGTTGGCACGTTAACCAAGGCCACGTCCCTGTTTGCCCTCCACACATTTCAAGGACTTAGCCGTTTTGATTAGCCTCCCTGACAAAAATCATGCAAGCAGCATTATTTGGTTACACTGATTAAAAAATCTAGTTATTCCTGACCACTACTGTCGTATTTATCACAATATGAATAGGCTGTGCTTCTTTACCCTATGCAAGTAAACTGTGTAAATTGTGTTTACTTGCATATTTAGCACTTTTTCTGACTGCATCTTCCATCCCTAAAGTGCACACATACAGTACTCAAACCTAAATAAACTGATGGAGGACAATTCCTTTGTCTTCCTTTACTGCTTCTCCTGTCTACAACACAGCATGCTCATATCCTGAGCTTGTGCCAATTCTTTTCCTAATATATTCAGTTATTATGGAGATACCAAAAACCCCAAAACTTACATCCTAGTAGTGTTGCTTGTCTGTGCTGCTGTGATTCATATTGATCAAGTGATCAGGATCATTTTATTAGAGAAGGCAAATGCTAGCAGCAATAGCTGTTAGTTGCCAATATTAGACCGGAATGGTTATGACAGGAGCTTTGACTTGATTAATAGATAAATCAGTGTCATACATAGAGTGTACAATGAAGAGAGGGGATATTTGGAAATGAAAGCAAATGAAAGAGAGTGAGGGAGAATGAGGATATTGAAAGAGAAATATTTAAGAGCTTAATAATGTGATAAAACTGCTCTGGCAGACAGACTTTGCAGTTTTGTACAACCTTGGTCTTTTTTTCCCCTTTTTTTTCTTGTTGTTTTAGCCATCATTCTTATTGATAATAATAACATTACACACACCACGAGTTACTAAGGTCCAGGAAAAAGCCCATTGAGGAAAGTAATAAGAGCAGTCCAATGATCGTACAGGTGTTAAACAAAGGCTAACGGTTATATTATTACCAGAACTGTCTCCTGTAAACAGTGATTGTCATCAACTTCTCAGGTGTTTTACCTTATGAATTTTAAAGACTTAATTGTTAACTGTTGTTTGGTGAACACCAATAGGAATGATCACCAAAAGTAAGTTAGGTAAAACCCAAGTTGTAAAAAAGGTTGGGTTTTTTTTTTAAGAGAAAGGACAGCGAGACAAGTAAAAGAGGCCAAAAATGGCAGGAGGACACAGCGAGAGGGTGAGGAGGTGTTTGGGAAAAAAACGAGGACTGAACGGCAGGATAGAAATAAGGAGTGGAGCAGCAGGGAGGGCGAAAAGAGAACGGGAGAGTGTCTTTGCCCGAGGCTCTGTAGGAGATGACAAGGTGTGTGTACGTGTATGAAAACTTAAAATCCTCTTCATCTTCACACCTTACACTACTATAATTACGGGGGTCTCTCTCTCTCTCTCTCTCTCTCTCTCTCTCTCTCTCTCTCTCTCTCTCTCTCTCTCTCTCTCTCTCTCTCTCTCTCTCTCTCTATCTCTCTCTCTCTCTCTCTCTCTCTCTCTCTCTCTCTCTCTCTCTCTCTCTCTCTCTCTCTCTCTCTCTCTCTCTCTCTCTCTCCAACCCTCCCTCCCTCGCTTCAAACTATGCCAAGGGCTTTTACATTCACAGTTCCCACTCTGCTTCCTACTCTCTGTCAGTCTCCCTATCTCCACCCTTCACACCTCCCGCCAGCCTCTAATTATCAGATCTAAGTAGGTCCCCGAGAAGAAAAAGAAGGCAGGAAAGAGAGGGGGGTGGGGAGGGGAGAGAGAATCAGTAAGAGGGAGTTGATAAGAGAAATGAGAAGGGTCAGTGAGCTAGATAGGATGAACAACACAGGCTGGGTTTAGAGCAAGATAAATGAAGGAGGGATAAAGCACGAGCATGACAGACAATCAGAGGAGGTCAGAGAAAACAATGAGTCAGTGATGATGAGCGGGGGAATGAAGGCTAGTTACACAGAAAAAGAAGAGAGGCGCCAAATTGGTTTTCAGAAGTCAACACTTATTACACATTTATGATGACTCATGCTATTGACAGGTACTTTTCTTCATCTAGTGCTTTAGCGCAAGTCTTTGATTTCTTGACTGTAGGACTGTCACTGAAGTTCACATCTTCTCTCACACACACATATAAACACATGTATAAATCAGTGTGCTTCACATCTAAACGGTCTTGTAGTATCTCTTACCTCCTCCTGTCAAATCACTTATCTTCTCATCCAGGGAAAAAATAAATGAACAACTTGCAAAAAATGTTTTTCCTCATTTACTTTTAGTTGTATATACAGTAGTTAAACTAATATCTTTGGTATAATCTGTTTAAGTTTTAAGCATTTCATCCCAGAGGTTACTGCTTTCAAACCAGTACAATGCTGTGCTATACATGTGCTCACATAAAAAAAAAAACCTAGAACTAGAAAGAAGTTCCAATGAAAACTACATTGAGGTCTGAAGTGCTCATTCTGTTTCTGGAAATACCCACCGACAGAGACCAATAATCACAAAAACCTGTCTATTGGGGAAATTTGTTGTAGACAGCAATACAATAGGGGCTGCAAACACCGACACATATTACACCAACAACGAGCATGAACAGAAAATACAACAACAAAGGAAACTCCTGATTTACACAATATTGCACTTGTCCCATGTATTGTACTCGAATCAGCTGAAGGGCAGTTTATCATCATTTTCACCAAGAAGGAGAGTTCAACAGAAAAGTGCTAAAGTGCCGAATGTAAGAAAAAAATATATGTCGAGCAAATAAATAATAAAAAGTTCTCAAAATTCTATCATGTGTCACTTCTCCACCCCCTACTCTAAACAGTATGGAGGCTGATGACGTTTATATTTATGAGAATGTATGTTATATGTAGTATTTGCTTTGAGTATGTATATCTGTGAGGTGATTTGCATTTGCTCCTCAGTTATTTATTGCACCTTAGTCGTAGGGGGTTGAGAGGGTGGGGAGCAGGCGATAAACACACTGACATTAGATCAACTTAATGTTGACATAAATCTTAACAGGCGACAGCGAGCATCACTGCCAACACCTCCAGCATCAGTAGCCAGCCAGGATGTACATGTGTTTGTCCAAACCACTGAAGCTCACTTGGCCTCAGGAACTGCTGGCAACAATCTGACTGTGTATGCGAGTGTGTCTGAGTGTGTCTGTATACATACAAACAGAAACATCAGGAGAAAAAACACAGGCTACAAACAGCATTCCCTTCCACATCATGAATCTTTCATTGTTGTTGAAGAGAATAAGGCATCTGCTTTGTGCGTTTATGTTTTGCTATTTCTTCTGTGACAAATGGAGAGAATTAAGATTTTGCTCATTGTAAACTCGAGGAACGACAGGTTGTGTAGTGTAGCGTGAATATGTGAGCATGAACAATTTGCAAGAGTGGGGGAAGCCTTCTTCAAAATTACAGAGCTGATGATTCTGCTTTATGGGTTTAAGTCAACCTGTGTGTGTAGACCAGTGTGTGTTTGTGTATGTGTGAAAGCATGTTCTTTAGGTGTGACTATGTAGATTATTTTCCTGCGATTACATGGATGGATATTTTCAGTGCAGCTATAAAAAAAAAAAAAAAAAAAAAACTGTCAGTGTTGTAAAGAGAATTGTGGAAGGTGTTAATGAAATGGTGTGTGTGTGTGTGTGTGTGTGTGTGTGTGTGTGTGTGTGTGTGTGTGTGTGTGTGTGTGTGTGTGTGTGTGTGTGTGTGTGTGTGTGTGTGTGTGTGTGTGTGTGTGTGTGTGTGTGTGTGTGTGTGTGTATGTTTGTGTACGTGTGTGTGTAGTCAGCAGCAAATGAAATTTGCATTTTGAAGTTTTCCATCTCCGTGACATGTTGTCATAAAGGCAGGAGATGCAAGAGATGCTGTCTGGCTCTGACTGGTGGTGTTACAATGTAATGGGATTCTAAGGCTGTGGTTTATACTCTGTATGTATCTCAGTGTCTGAGTGCACATTTGCATGTGTTTGTGTGTGTATGCACATACACTTACAGTACATGTCAGAGTTTAGCTTGAATCTGCCTGTTTGCATGTGCAACAAAGTGTAGTGTCACTTGACTTGGTTTAAGGTTTCAAACACTTTTAAAATGTTTAGCTGTGTACACAAGCACTTCCACGATAGAGTGGTGTGAGTATTTATGCACAATCCAATCATCTCACCATATGCCACTATCAGCGTAGATCTGTGTCTTCAAGATTCAGCTTAAGTCACTGTGTTAAGTCATACTCCAGTGCTTCCTGTGCCTTCATATTCATAAACCAGATCAAATGTATTGTCCCTATTGTTCAAGTGTATTAACTGGAAGAAATGTGATTAAAAATGGATTGCATCTCTCTTTGCTCTCCCACTCATATTCATTCTCCAAATACGACCCTCCGTTCTTAGGAAAATGAGATTTGGAAGAGCAAACACACATGCACCACCTTTTTCTTCCTCTCCTCCACCACTGAACTCACTCACCCTGTGTGTCATTTATCTATAATGACTTTGTGAATAGTGTCACAGAGCGTTCCCCCCTCTCTCTCACCACGCAGCCATCCAGTCAGTCACTCAGCCTAACCCAATCAAGTGGCTTTTAATGAACTTCAAACAAGTGTTATCACCCAGTTCAACGTGCGCTATGCTTCACTCCCCCCCAGCTCCATCCATGCGGGGGCCCACCTTATCTGCTCTCCTTCTTTTCACCCTCTTTCCTTCTCCCTCTTTGACATGCTGAAGCTCCTCCTGTCGCATACGCTTAGTGGTATTTTTGCCTCTTTCACTTGCTCTGTACTTTTGTTGTTCCTTTCTCTCTATTTTTCTCTCTCTCTCTCTATCCACCGTTCTTCAGCAAAAACATGAAACAGTTTGAAAAGTACTTATCGTAGTGCTGTTCTCTATGAACTGTCCTTACCCTCCTTTACCTCCCTCCTTATCCTCTTTTATTTCTTCTTGTCAGCCACTCTCCTGTTCTTGCCTCTGCTTTATTTTCTCTTTCCCTCACCTGTCTTCTTCCTCCTCTTTCCTCTCATCTTCATCTTTCAGGCAAGTCATAGGTGTTCTATATTTAGCCAGCTACTCATACCTGAATTGATTGGCTGTTAATTTTAGATCTCCAATTGCTAAGTGACTCATCTTGCTGTCTTTTTCTCTCGCTGTCATTCATTCTTCTCTAATACTGTACAGGCACAAATCAACTGTTTTTTTTGGATCCATCAGTGGCATCTTTTCCTCATGAAGAGAAACTCTGAATGTTAGTCAGACTGTAGGAATATTCCTTTACTGGGTATGGTTACGTATCGTACCTTTATGGTCTGAATGGCCCTACACACATACAGTAGGGCCAGATTTATGCAACAAATTATGTTCAACCTCCTCTTGTCATTTGTACAATCTTCCAATCAAATGTATAACGGGAAAGTTGTACACTACGTGCCCATGCCTCTAGGGGCAGAATGCATCCAAAAAATATTTGAAAAGGCTTAGTAAATTTGCGCTATAAGACTCAAAATGATGTTGCAGGATGATCCTGGGTGAAATGAATGCAGTTGCAATAATGTATTAGACCCACCAAGAGGACTCAGCCCTCACTATTCTTCCTTGTCTCTATTTGTCTTTCAGGAGTGTCCCCAGTTGCTGCCTGCAGAGAGGATCCTGGTGCCAGTCAATGTGGTAAAACCCATTACCCTGCGGGCTAAGAACCTCCCCCAGCCCCAGTCTGGACAGAGGGGGTATGAGTGTCTTCTGACCATCCAGGGAAATGAGCACAGAGTTCCTGCCCTGCGCTTCAACAGCTCCTCAGTGCAGTGTCAAAACACATCGGTGAGGGTGTGTGTGTGTGTGTGTGTGTGTGTGTGTGTGTGTGTGTGTGTGTGTGTGTGTGTGTGTTTGTGTGTTTTAACTTGGCAGCTTCATTGACCACCACCCTCCCACACACCAACACAAACTCTATAAATACGCCCCATTTCTATAAAGTTTTCTTATAAAACTGACCATAATATAAAATTAATGTCCTGCACTCATACAGCTACACACACGCACACACACACACACACACACACACACACACACACACACACACACACACACACACACACACACACACACACACACACACACACACACACACACACAGATACCAGCTGAATGATTTTTTCCTCTCTCATGAAATGGGGTAGATGAGACGAGAACCTGACTCTGTCTCTCATACACAGCCATCCCTGCGATCATGCTCCATTCACTGACTGAATAATACATTGACAGCAATGAAAGACTAGCATGAAAAAGGCTTTATGCTGGTCTTGATGCTAATCGTCTGTTGATACAATAACATCTCATCTTCCTGTCTATCTTCATCACTCTGAGTGTGTGTGTCAGTGTCTGTGTGTAGAGATGTCTGTGGGATATGTGTGTATAATCATAGTACAATCCAAATATTGTACTTTGATTGAGCCGTGAAGGAGGGAAACTGTAATTTAGCGGAAAATTATGATTCTAGCACCAGCCCTCCATGCTGCTAGTGTTACAGAACCAAATGAAAAATAATCTTGTCTTTGAAAGCACACTGGTGTGTATTGTGTGTGTTTGTGAATTTAGTGTATGTGTGTCAGTTCATGTGTGTATTCACTGTGTGTACAGCCACCTGTTGATGATGCGTTTTGCATTCAAAGGAGTGTCGTGATAGCAGAAGCTTTTGGACTTGGAGATAATAGACAGTTTAAAGTAGCTGAACAGTTTCTCGCTCTCTCTTTCTCTAACATACTCTATTCCCTGTATCCCCCTCTTTCCCTCTCTGGTTGCCATGGTGATAGTATTTCTATGATGGGATGGAGATGAGCAGTCTTCCTGTGGAGCTGACCGTCATCTGGAACGGAGATTTCAGCATCGACAACCCCGCCCACAACAAAGGTGAGCATTCGTAGTGGCAAGAGCATGTATGCATGCACACACACATACACACATACACACATACACACACATATATACATATACTTATAAATCCATACCAGCTCTTTCCATAGTTCTCTCATAAACAAACATAGTCAACATAGTCTCTTATAAACTATCACTTATACATGCACACACACACAGTAAAGCCGCTGCCTCCCCATTGTTGCCCTTGGAGCTGGTGTCCATGGCAACAGGCAGGCAGTGTGCTGAGGTGCAGCATCCATCCCCTGATGTTGCCGTGTAGAGTGGTTAACTTTAACACATCCTCTCTTACTATTTCTTTCTGTAGGTCTCTTTTTCCCCTCTCTGTCTATCTGCACTGCACGGTTGTCTCTGTCATTTCCCAACTCTCTAAATTCCATTTTCTTGCCTCCTCTAAAATTTCTTTTCAGATGTGTCTCTTATTTGTTCTGTCAACATCTCTCTGGGACTTGTGAAATGTATCCATCTCTGCTACCATTTCTTCCGTCCATCCTAATTTTATCTCTTTCTTATCAGCAATCCAATTTGCTTTACTGTCATAAATTTCAGAAAACCAGTATTTGCAAAGCATATATCTACAGCTGAGTAGAATAATTTTAATAATAACCAATATATAACCCAAATGATCAATTCTGAATACAAGTCAGCAAAAGTTAAATTATTGTCAGTCAGCTGTCATCAGGCTGAATGTAAGCAGAACAAATAAGTATACATAAGATGTATGTCTCTGCCCTTCACTCGTTTTTCGTACATCTACTGACAGTGTACTGTATCTAGAATGACAGCTCAGTGCTGAAATTTTAAGCATTCAGCATTCAGCCGCTGAGCGTTCAGTTTGGCCACTGGCGATCCACCACTGTGAGTGATCCATGCTGGGGCAGGAAAACAGTAGTATGCTGGGGGTTGTAGTTTTCTGACAGGAAAACAACTCATTTTAACCAAAGGCAGTAGATTCAGGCATCAGAAAACTATTGTTAAAATGTGGATGATATGCCAACATGACACTGTGCTGTAAGGCAAAGTTTGCACAGTGTTTGTAGTTGTGTGTATGAATCAAATACAGAGTACAAAACATATCCCTGAGCATAGGTGTAAAATCAAAGAAGCAAGAAAGTTACAGAGAGATGCTTCAACCAGAAAATCCTCTCAAGCTTTCCTCTACATTTGTTTGCCTGTGGAGGAAGGGGGTTCCACTGTAGGGCATTGTCTGATGGACAGATCACACTTGCATCTAATGGCAATTAAAAAGAAAATGGCTGGACCGTTGCCATGGAGATGATATGTTAAACGTGTGGTGGGTGAGCTGAAACGAGCCATGCAGGAAACTCAAAGAGAGAGGGTAAGGGTGGAGGGGAGTGTATAGTTATGATGATAGAAGGAGAGATAATGAGACAAAGATATCAATGAATGTCACTATCAAAATGTTTGTTGTTCGCAAACAGCAGCTGACAGACATTGAGAGAGATAGGCAAAGAATCCAAATCTTAGTTTGTTCAATGTTTTGAAGTGTTTGTCAGTCACTTAGGTTTTTCTCTAAAATATATTTGCATGCATTTGCAGTTCTGTAATCATTTGTACAAAGGTTGTTCACTTCAAATTCTTCACTCTTTCTCCCTCTCATTACCGTCTTCCCTCCCTCCCTCCCTCCCTCCCTCGCTCCCTCCCTCCCTCCCTTCTTGTCTTCTTTCCTCTTTCACAGTCCATCTGTACAAGTGTGACGCCCAACGTGGAAGCTGTGGTTTGTGTCTAAAGGCAGACCCGCTGTTCGGGTGCGTTTGGTGTAAAGGAGAGAATCGCTGCACCCTCAAACAACACTGCCCCCACCCTGAGAACCAGTGGCTGGAACACAACGGCATCAACAGCAAGTGCACCCACCCACGGATCACACAGGTGAGACACACACACATTGAGATACATCCATCGATCACATACAGTAAGTCTGCATATACAATACGATACTATAAACCCTAACTCCCCTAACCCTAACCCTACATGTGCCAAGAAATGCAAACACTGATGGAAGTGCCTTTTTTAGTCAAAAGCTTAATTACAGTGCACTGACGGGAACATACTTATCAAATACTAGTTACCTCTGGCAGTGTGGCAATTGATCGTTTCAACGTAATGGCAGTGCCTGTGAGTCAATACCAGCTATTCAGTGTGCCAGAATTTGAGAAACTATATATTTTACACCTTTTTCAGTGCAGTTACAAATCTCACCCATCAAAATGTAAGAGTAATAATGATATACTAGAATCAAAATTGCAGTTATCATGAATTGGCAGTTTTCTATAAAACAGTTAGTGGAACAATCATTGCTTGTGACAGAATGTGCTCCTGTTATTTAACCATTTGACCAGACTGACACACTCCATGATAGACAGTCCATGTTAGACCTACTGTAGAAAGAAGACTAATCATCCTCGCACTTGCTAGTTATCAATCACCTCTACACAGATGCAGACATAACCCACACTTAACCCAGCATGGTCCTGTAAACCACAGGCACAGTGTGGGGCAAATAGATTTGACCCCTAGCATAGACAGATAAAAAGGGGCAATAGCAGAAGGGATAAGGGTCAGTGAGATGGAGGATAAGAGGATACAAAGGAAAGATGGATGGAAAGCTGCCCAGATGAAGGGAGAGGAGGATGGATTGGGTTTACATGAAAAGAGAGGTGATGACAGATGGGGTAGACTGAGCCAGAATAGTGTCACATGAGGCTGAAGGGGTTGAAGAAGACCCCCCGCACCCTCCACTTTTCCCCATGATGGATATAAAGATACTCTCTGCATCATTTTCCCGAGGAGGAATGTTGGGAGCAGATGGTGAGTGACTGGAGAGGGGGGATGAAGCCAAACGTGGATAAAAAGACAGAAAGGGGAATCCCTTCTGTTGTCCTGGGGAGTGATGGGTTTGGACAGAGACAGGGAAGAGGGATACAGGAATGGAAGTGTAATCCCTTTTCCGCTTCCCACTCCCTATATCCTTCCAGATCCACCAGCATACAGATAAGTGGCTGACCTCTGTGGAGATTTGGTGAAAGTCATAAACCATAAGCCTTATTGTTTCTTGTAACCTTTAACGTTACAGTATAATTGTTCAACTTCTCAATTCTCCTCTAGATAGAAAAGTCTGAAATCTATGGACACTGATGATATTGTCTCCAAAACAGCAGACTTATTTGCTTGACCTTCTCTTCTTCTCATTGAATCAAATCAACTCTAAGGTAGTTGATGAGAAAATGGTGATATTTTGTTCCTCGTTCAGCTCATTAAAGAGTCTGGATCAGTCTGACGCACTCTTTCATTCCTCCACTCTAATGTTTGTCTTCACCCTGAGCAGTGGATTTATTCTTGGAGATGGGCCCTGTATTTCTCCTTACATCCCTGGGGCTGCAGCAGGGACATATTGCAGCCTTCTCACGTCCCCCATAAAAACTGTCAGTGGGTGAGGAGTGAGGACTTTTCCAAGACGACCGGGGCCCTAATGCATTCTAATACGCTTCATTATAATGACAACTCCCATCAACAATATGAGAGGGAGAGAATCACATTGAAAGATGGGAAGAGAAAGGGAGAGAGACTGAGAAGTGATTAAGTGTTTGCCTCTATCCAACCGTCAATTATCTTGTCAAAGTCACAAATCTAATCAACGCCTCATTGCGTCTCCCTCTCTCTCTCTATCTCTCTCTTTCATT
This sequence comes from Scomber scombrus, assembly GCF_963691925.1. Lineage (NCBI taxonomy): Eukaryota > Metazoa > Chordata > Actinopteri > Scombriformes > Scombridae > Scomber > Scomber scombrus. The sequence goes on from NC_084991.1 coordinate 18,954,535, forward strand.
CTTTTGCTCCTTCCTTCTCCTTCACTTTTCCTCTTAAAGTCTTCCTCCCTCTCCGTCTTCTGTATTTGCTAATAAATGGAGAGCCACGATGTATTGTGTGCAATCTTTTTAATTGCATGTATTGTAGCCCTGTTCCCAGAAGGCTCTTTTTTTCATTAAGATATCAGCAGGGAGTCTTATTAATCAGACATTGAACCATACGATAGCAATATCTCTCCCATGACAGCGACAGGACTTGTGTTGTACATGACCTAGCTGGAGCTTGCCGCTGTCATTTGATTGGCTAGTTTCTTTCAAGCCCAGCTAGTTCAAATTGTTTTAGTCCACTTCTTTGAAAAATAATCAAATCGTCAAATGAAACTCTTTTGATGTACATACAGTCATACCATGAGGATTATCCCACTACACCATACCAGATATAAGATAAAGCCAAACACTTTCTTACTCAGTGCTATACCTGTGAACACTGCAGGGGGTCACGCTGCCAGCTATGAACTGAGCAGAGAAACAATGAGCGTAAGCCTCAGTAAAAATCCTTGGTATGGCTATTTTTCAGGAGGATGGTGACATAGCACCATTAAAGCTGGGCCCCTGCCTGCAGCATGCAGCATGGAGGACTTCTATTTGGCAGAGACAGATATGAGCAGACTATTCTGTGTCCGTCTCTAACATCCATCCATCTGGGCTGGCCTGATGATTTCTACCCACGCACACATACACACACACACACACTTGCAGCCTGAAAAGTAATTGTGTGAGTAAAATGTTGATGGATGTTGGAACCGCCTCATCAACAATGAGAGATGGTACGGATAAATCAAATGATACTGTGATTACTGCTAAGATGTCACCCAATGCCAAGTTTTAAGCTTATCTTATTCAATATATTGTTGTGATTTTCCATAAATACAGGATTGAGAAATTTACAATTCAAAGTCTTGACCCCATAGCTGTCACTGGAGCTGCTATTTTGTCATTTATTGTCTCTTTTGTGCAGCCTTTTTTCTCGTCTCTTTGACCTATTTCTGAGAATTACATAATATGGCAAAAGAAACATTTTACCTTTTTCCAAAAGGAATTTTGATTAAATTAAACTCCATTGAATAGTCATAATTGTGTACCCATGTGTTCGTGTGTGTCAGAGCTCTGATCTATATTACTTTGGCAGAGGGCTTTGTTAATACTTCACAATATTCTAATTTGACTGGCGAGAAAGACAGAGCAATGGTGGTCGAGTGAGGTAGAGAGTGAATGAAGAGAGTGAGTGGTAGCAAGAACAATGCCGTGAATCAGATAAATAAAACTAAATAAAATTAAAGCTCAAATAAACACACCAACACCTCTAGAAACCCTATGGGAAGGTGCCACGTTGCCGGATGTTGTGTAAATGCAGCCAAAGCAAAGGCTTATCCTGTCTGCTGTGACCTCTCTGCTCTGCGTGTGTGTGTGTAGCTCAGCCCCGCCCTCGGTCAAGCAGTCACAGCAACAGCAGAGGAGCAGCACACAGCGGAGGAGAGAGACAGAGAAGCAGGGGAAACACTGAAATACATAAGTTATAGCTATGCTATGAATCCGGACCTCTAACCTACATGCTGTTATTGGCCGGGGGCTACACATCCACTGCCCAAAGCTAGATGCCAAGAAACATCCCAAACACAGCAACATCCACTGAGAAAATACAGGCAAAGGGCAGGGTCTCTGTAAATAAATACACCACACATTTCTGTTGGGTCTTGTTGGTTATTTTTTTAGAAAAGTCCTGCACACTGTGCCTTTTAACATTGACCACTGTGAAGCCACTGCTCTGTTATGATAACACTTCTGTAAAACATCAATATACTGCACTGCACCATCCAAATCTCTATTACACTCCAAACTGTTTCAGATTAAATACAAATGTTGGTGTATGAAAGTAAAAACTGAGATCTGGAAATAGTGTGGAAAAGGGTTTGAATTGCTAATGGGAATTGTGTAACAACAACAGATTATGGGAACATATTGTCATTTTTTTTGGTCTTTGGAAAATAAATGTGATTCAACCTCATTCATTTTGTTTTAGAAAAAAATATGAATAAAAACATAAAAGTGCTGTTGACATTACATACTTTAAGTACATGTGAGTTTTTGCATGCACCTTTGTCTTGCTTATCTACATGTGCAATAAGACAACTGTTCAACCAGAAACACTTCTAGTGTAGCTTTCTCTTCTTCTGAGTGCTGCTGATTTTCCTGAGAGATTTTTACTGATGCTTCAGTTTTAAAGTATATAAGTTGTTATTTTCTTCTGCTGAGTCACACCCTAGATTGTTTTTTTATGATGTCCTAATGTCTGTTATTCAGAAAAACATCAGATCTTCAAAAACATCAACCTATTTTTCAATCTCAACAGATTACTCCTCTGCGGGGTCCCAGAGAGGGCGGCACACTTGTGACCATCCGTGGTGAGAACCTGGGACTGGAGTTCAGAGAGATTCAGGGTAATGTGAAGGTGGCTGAAGTGGAATGCACACCCATACGTGAGGGCTACATCCCTGCTGAACAGTAAGTCACATTTTGTTGCCATTGTTGTCATTCTCAATTTACATTCCTGCAGTTTGATTGATCCCATTTGCATAAACCCGTTGATAAGGATAAGTCAAAGAATATATCTGATCCACAGGAAAACAAAATCATAAATTCAGCTTTTTTCTTAAAATTATTTTATTTTTTTGCTGTACCTTTACTTACCATAATCCCACTGAAAGCACTTTGACCACAGCTCAACACTTGAGTCAGACACAGCGTTATGTTACCTGTGGTTACTGACACTGTAGCGCAATAACAACTCAACCTGACTGTCGAATCTTGAGTCAGAGTCCTCGCTTCAGGGTCTGTGTCAGCGTGTGAGGAAGCAAGAGAGAAAGTTAGTGACTAAAAGATTGAGCAAGAAAGAGAGGCAAACTAATACCAGATTGGCCTGGAGTGAAGTTTAATTTAACTTCAAGTCACAGCATAACACAGAGTATAAGAAACTTGTATGTGTATTGCTTTGGGCACATAGAACCACTCAGGTCTCCATATTTTCTGCAGCAGTGGCACAAATACAAACACACACACACACACACATACACACACAAGCATACACAAGCCCATAATCATTTTGGAAGTTCAGGAGGTTACATTTAGTTGACATTTCTGTTTAATCCGGTGCTATGGGTCCTTACAGGTGCCATCTACCAAATTATTTTAAACTATTTTAAAGTTGGCTTATCAACACATGCAGTGCTTCTCCTGCTAAGAAAGTAAGTTGTGTGCCAGCACTTTCTAAGCAAATGCTGACCTAGCAGAAGAAGTAGCTAGTAGTATTTCAGGTCATATGCAAAAAGGATAGAGACTTTTTGCTTTTTCTTCCACAAGTTGGCAGTGGAGATGGAGTTGCTGCCAACTAACACGTTATTTTTATTAAGGTTTTAACATAGGTTGAAGTAAATTCTCATTATGCTAGCTGGTCTGTGCTGGCAAAAAAAACTGCTGCAAGTTTTTCAATAGGTTGTCACATAAGTGTTTTTGTGTGTGGGATATACATGTGGGTGGGTGTTCATATGCATAAGTTTCTTTTTGTTATATATTCTACATTGTTGTCTGTATGTGTGTGTTCACAGGATTGTGTGTGAGATGGGCAAAGCAGAGAAGAGTCAGTATACTGGGAACGTGCAGGTCTGTGTTGGGGTTGGAGAATGCAGACCAGAATTCATGGCAAAGTCCTCCAAGTACTACTACTTTGTGGTGAGTCTCTATTTTCATCTCTTTGTCTTTTTGTATTAACATATGTATTTTTTTAATGAAAAAGTGGTGATAAATGTATTTAATTTTTCTATTTGATGGTTGAAATGACTCTAGATGATGGATTCATTACATACAGTGTTGTGCCTGTATGAGCAGGAAGACATCCATGCTGCATATGTCACCCTCTGCATGTTAGCACCTTGCTGGTTGTTGGTCTGTATTCTCACCTACCGTGTTAATACTCTATAATACTATTTGACTGGGATCCAACATGATGTGGTTCTCACCAACAGTTTCTCTCTCAGCATTTATCTCGTGCATGTATCAGCAGTGCAACATGACTGGCAGTCGCTGAGTGCCAAATTAGAAAGAAACATGTCCACTTATAAAAACATTTTTTTCTGACACTAACACACACTTGCTGTGTTTTTTTTTCAACAGTCTGAATACAGCACATGATTAATCAGCATCACTCAAATACTAGCACTTAGAAATAAATCTGCACTTGTTGCCATTATGTACTCGTTTTATGCAGTGATATCATTTTTACTGCCATCCATTAATGGGTGCTGGCCGAGGTTTATTTGTCAATGGGATCCCTGAACAGGATATTATGATGTTAGGTCTAGATGTCACACCATACAGCAGGCTAGAGATGAGATTATAAGAAGGCCAAAAGGACTGTAGGAATATTTACCATACTGTATGTGCAGTTTCCAATGCAGTATATCAGCTCCTGCTATGTCACTTTAAATTGATATATTTTCCCACAGTATATGTAGGACAAGTGAGTGCAGATTAAGTTTTATATAGTAACATTCAAAAGTGGTTTTAGCTGAGCACACTCATTCGGTTGATGATTTTTTCTTCTAGAGCTCACTGCTTATTAAAATAAGCCAGGAGTCTAATCATATTGAAAACATTTGGGTATCAGCCTCTAATGTTAGCTTTGCTACTTTGTAGAAGTAGAAAGAGTTTGCAGTATGTTTAACAAAGAGTTATGACTGGACCTAGAATTTCTATGACAATGTTTTGTATAATTTCATTAGAATATACAGTATGTGTTATATCAATACAAAACAAGATTATTTTGTCTGTATTCTCACAGCATGCCTATCTGTTTTTATTTACATACATTTAAAACATTAACAATATTGAATAAAAATGTAAAGTAATTCACATATCCCTCCTCTTGTGGTGATTACTATAATTTTACCCCATAATTTAAATACAGTATGAGCCCTATTTGATTTACTTAGCCTGTACAGTTAAGGCAGCTTATGGTCTCAGTCAGTGTTTTTTTCACTGTGTAATATATTTCTCTACTTGATTTGATTTCATCCTTTTTATTGACTTGTGTAATTTCACTCTGCCCTTTCTCCAGATCCCAAGGATTCACAACCTGAAGCCCAGCCGAGGGCCAGTCTCCGGGGGAACCATTGTCAACATCACCGGCAGCCACCTTGACGCTGGGAGCAATGTGTCAATTATGTTTAAGGACCAGCCGTGCACTTATCTGAGGTTAGTGAGGAACAAGCCAGAGCTGACCAGTCATACTTAAACGGTCAATCAAAAGCTCAGTTCAAAGCCAATGTTAGGCTTTTTACCAAAAAATAGTTTAACTGCAGAGATAAACGTCTCTGACTGTTCCCATCTTTGCTACATAATTTTCAGTAGATCATTGTCTGAGTTAATGTGTAACAGTCATTGTTCTGTCATCGACTGAGACCATTATTTAAAATCTTTAAAATGTGGGGGTGATCAGGGAATGGTGTCATGAATTACAAATTGTGATTTCTTATATGTAAATGATTGGGAGAAGACAAGTAATTATTGTGTAATCCAACACTCAACCACTTAACTCTAATCAATGCCGAATTTTCAGTCAATGAATTATACATCCATGTCCACTTAACCAGCCAGTCAATGGTTTTAAACCATTTAGTAAGCAGCATTAACAGCGATAAGCTGATGAATTGTGAGTGTCTACACAATGTGATATCTTGTCTAAAAAGATCTATATTACATAACTGTACCGTCTGCCCCTTTATACCATATTTTTATCTAATATGCAGTTTAACCATATTCATTACACATAACTAAAGTTTCATCCTATCATCATTTTAGGAGGGGTGGCCTATGGCTCACATGCCGAACTCATGCTTCCCTGAATGGATACGGAAACGTGTCTGTGTCTGTGAGCATAGACAAGGCTCACCTACAGAAGGACCTGCGGTTTGAGTATGTGGAAGATCCCACCATAACCAAAATAGAGCCAGAGTGGAGCATCTATAGGTAAGAACAGTGCTTGGATCAGGGAAATTGTTTTTTTTAGTGAGATGGCGACTTATGACAGAAGAGTACAAAGTTTGCAATGTTACAATTTTGCATCAGTGACCAAAGCCAAAGTCTGTGCATCATAACACCTTCTGTTAAAAATAATCAGGAGCATGTTGAACTTTGTTGTTAATCTTTTTTTTTCTTTTACAGTGGACACACTCCAGTGACAGTGACAGGAACTAACCTGGACATAATTCAAACCCCACTCATCAGAGCCAAATACAACGGCCACGAGACACTCAATGTAAGTAATTGTTAACACGAATAATGTGTGATATGAAACAAGCTGCCTGGATAGTTGGAAATCATCCAAAATGACTGAATGAATTGCACTACACACAGTCAATATAACATCTGTGAACATTTGTGAACAAATAAACAGATATAATTTCTCTCCACACCACAACAACAATAGAGAAAAGTTTTGATATTAAACCAAAAACCACAGATTGGCCCTTATCAAATTCTTTTGACCCTTTATTCACCCTTTTTACCCAGGAGAGGGCAGATAAAGCCATAGAGGGCCCTCTGTGGTCTTATTGAATGAAGAGGGAGTAACAAAAGGTGGTAATGCTATCTTCATGCTCCAATTGAGCATAAGCTTACGCCACATTTAACATCTGCTCGCATGTGCCTGTACGAGGCATTGTGTCTCATTCTACTGTATACGCAGCTTGTACTTTGAACCTTACATAAATGAAAAGTGCCGATGGACTATTTGGACCACGTCTCACTTTCTCAGTCTTAGACAGCTGCAAAAAATGTTGCACTGAGTGAGAGTCTCAAGTGCATTTTCCAGTATTGAGCAAGATCTGTACACTGACACTTTTTTGCAGCTGTACAGGATACATGTCGGTGATGCCCTGAAGACATTACCAACATGTATCCTGTATCCACGGACATCGACAAGCAGCCAATTAAAGTGACAGGCAATAGTTTGGCTGCACCACTGAAGTAACTGTTGGAATGTGAAATCTCTGAATGAGACCTTTGCTTGTGGTTGATTTGTCAATGTCCCGACAGACTGAGAGGAATGGAGATGTTAGAGTGATGCTGAAGGGTGTATAGTATGACAATGACGGATTGGACAATCTGTTCTTGTTTATAAAACTGGCTCAGAGCTGTGAATAAAGAAGAGAGTAAAGATGAAGTATTTAAAAAGCATCACATGTCAAATGAAAAGACTAGGGCAAAGACAAAGATCAACAAACCAAGAGTGAGACATGACAGTGAAAAAAAAGATGTGAGAGACACCGTAATTGAGTGGTAAAGTGGTATAGAGAAAGATAAAGAATACGTGTCAAAGAGAGAAGAAAAGATCATAGGGGAGTATAACGGGACAGGGGATAAAGACGTGATGAGAGAGTGGGGGTGTCTCTCTGCAGGGTAATGAAGGAATGGTAGGACCTAGTTATCACTCCTGAATCTTCACACATCAAAGCCTGATTGTGGCGAGACCGCACACTATCTCATTTGGTGCTTCCTTTGAATGAAAATAGTCCAACAGGTTTTTCCTTTGCACTTTTTGAAATCTAGGAGCTTCCAGTTAGAATTGGTTCTCCAGTGGGTCGAATGAAATTTAAACCTGTGACATAAAAGATTCACGCTATTAACTGGCTTGGCATATAGTGAATTTGGGGCATATTCAAATGCCACTTCGGTAGAGCTTGACTTGCAAGAAGGCGGTATGTAGTTGAGTATGTAGTATAATGAGATCCAGTCATGAAAAGTGATAATAATAATGCATAGTTACATGCAGTACCTTAACTAAGATGGTAATAACAGGAACACCTCCCTAAAGACATGTAAAAAATGACAAAATGAAACTGAAAATGAATGAAATTTTCTGTATGTAATTTTTATTTTTGTGTCAGTTTACACGATAACTTATTTGATAGTCACCATTTCTCTGCTTCAACCATTTAATTTAATTTACAGACAATATGTTCATTCATCAATATAAACACTTCTTTCTCTCTCTGTGTGTTTCTTCTGCCAGTTGTGCCAGGTGCTAGGCCCTACATCCATGCTGTGCCAGGCCCCAGAGCTGCCCATCAGCCTGGCCAGGCAGCAAGAGGTGCCTGAAAGACCTGACGAGTTCGGCTTTAAACTGGACGATGTGCAGGCTCTTATGGCACTCAACAACACCAACTTTATCTACTACCCCAATCCAGAGTTTGAACAGCTCAGCGTGTCTGGGGTGCTAGAGCTTAAACCTGGATCACCCATCATACTGAAGGTAAGGGGGATAGATATCACACACCCACTTTTAATTTACAGTTAAATCCGATCATTCATCGACTATTAGTGGAGTGTTTTTGAGCAAATTGTTAAAGAGAAACAAAACTAGCAAATGTAACAAACAAAATTAGATATTTTGTCACTAAAGATTGATGGATTAAGGAGTGAAAAACGGTTTGGTGCAAAAACTGATTATTTTATGTTATGTTGTGTACGTGGCATGATATTTGTATCAGAAAAATATTAATATTTGATGTTGCTTTCAACCAAATTGCCAGAATTAGCATGCCTGTTAATATTAAATAAGAGGCAGACAGTTCTGGTTATGCAAATCTATTTTATATCCATTACTTGATTTAATAATTTCAGACTGTTGCCCATAATACTGTAAATGTAATTTTGTAGTATAATTTATTATACTATATCATTATCAAGTGCATGATTAATTTGACCCAAACTCCCTTATCCCTCCTTTTAATGATACATGATTACTCTCCTGCAGGGGCGGAACTTCCTTCCACCAACCAGTAGTGGAAATGGAAAGCTGAACTACACAGTGCTGATAGGCGAGAAGACCTGCATGTTAACAGTGTCAGAGACCCAGTTGCTCTGTGAGTCACCCAACCTGACGGGTCGGCACAAGGTCCTGGTGAGTGACAGACACACACACACACACACCACACATACACATACACATACACAGAAACACACACACACATACACACATATCAGATAGGAAGGCTATGGTAGAGAAGACAGGAAGACAGACCTACAAATCGATTGACAGTTTGACAGACAGACGGACATTTCTCGTGTTGCTTTCTATCCATCTGCTTGTCCACTTCCAGACAGACTACAGCACTAATCCAATCAGCCATGTGGTTCCTGTTACTGCCCACAAGCAGACAAAAGACAAACAAATAAGCCTTCAATAAGAAGGATTAGGGCCCCAGCAAACTCAATAAAGATTCCATTTGTGGTTTTAAGAGGGACCACTTTGAACAAAGCGCTTCCTAATGTTACCACCTGAACCCAGCGTCATAGAAAGAGATGGACAAATTACTGTAAAACAATTAGAAGTAGTGCAAATAAACAGATGTGTGTACACATTGTAATTGCAATCAATATGTCTGTCTGACGTTTTTAATCTTGATCTTACAGACAAATATGTATAACAGTCCAAAGATCCTTCAGATTGACATTATCATTTTATGGTTTATAAAATATTTGTCGTAAGTCTTTGCCTTGAGCATCACTGTAGTACATTTTAAGAGTTTGATTGCCACTTCTTTCATAAATTAAACCTCTTACAAGTGCTATTACTGAAGCGATATTGAAATGAAGCTCTGATTATAGTTCTGGTATACTTCACATATCTTATGTTTTATCAGTACCATATTCTCTGAAAAAAAAAAATTAAGTAAATGTCTGTATTCATACATAATAGTAATTATAATCTGCCTCTTGTTCTATTACTATCCCAAGGCTCGTGTGGGTGGAATCGAGTTTTCTCCAGGTGTGGTCCACATCACGTCTGACAGCCCGCTTAGCAGCACAGCAATCATTGGCATTGCTGCAGCAGGTGCCCTGCTCATCCTCTTCATTGTGGTGGTGCTCATCGCCTACAAGCGCAAGTCTCGTGAGAGTGACCTGACCCTGAAGAGGCTGCAGATGCAGATGGACAATCTTGAGTCACGTGTTGCACTGGAGTGCAAAGAGGGTAAGAGGGGAGATGCTGATTACAGCGGATTATATTGATTTTGAGTGTTTCTTACTGTATACACTCATCTAATTGTGCTACATTGCAAATGTTCAAAGTTTTTGAATTTATCAACTATTTCAAACAAGGAAACCTGTAAAACAAAAAAAATCTCTTGTGTCTTGTGACGACTACATTTGAATACTCCACATTGAACATTCAAACTTTGCCCCTCCTTTCTGGCCCAACAAGGGAGGAAAAGAGAAGAGAGCGGTGGTTGAGCAAGTGTATTAGAGAGTGAGCAGTGCTAGTGAGAAAGAAGCTGTGAGTCAGAGTAATGAGATGTTATTTTTCTGATTGTTTCACAGCACTTATGTTCTAAAGCACAAATAAAACTCACCCACTCTGTGCTCTGCATGTGTGTGTTGGTCAAACACAGCTACAGTAGAAGAGCAGCACACGGCAGCACAGAGGAGAGAGACAGAGAAGCAGGGGAAGCAAATAAAAAACACAGCAATGCAGCACGGTCCCTACGTTTCAAATCCTGACCTCATACCCTGGACGCTGTTATTGGCTGGGGGCTGAACACCCCACTGCCCAGAAGTGTCCAGAAGACAGCTAAATAATTAATTACAGGCAGTGGGCCCAGTTTCTGCAGATAAATACACCACCACACACTTCTACTGGGTCACAAGTGACGAATGAGAGGGAAAATGAGAGAAAATGCTGCATAGTATGCCTTTAAAGCTGGAGTATTGGACTTTTGTCTCCCCCTTGTGGCAGTGAGAGTAATTACAAAAACACTGATACATGCTTATGTCATAGGCTCCACCCCAGCGTTTTCGCTAATGTTGCCGCTACAGCCCCCCATGAAGTGACTAGTTTCACTATCAGAAGTCGCACAATTAAATTATATTATCCCACCCCTTCAAGTTAGCCAAGAGCTAACCAGAAGTTAGCCGGCTCACCCAGCGAAAGTCTGCATTCATGCATTAGTCCAGCCACCTGACACTAAATTAAAAACTCCAGTAAACAGTGAAATACAGAGAGATTCATCTAGTTGGTGATGGGCTTAATCAGCACTGTGTGAACTCGTTTGACAAGGGCGTAAATGTAACGTCAATGTTATGTCTCGCCCCTTTCAATGCTGCTTCGTATATCTAAGAAACTGAGCTAATGGTTGTAGAAATACTATAATAAGCTAATTATTATGTAAAACTAACCGGTTTGTCTATCTCATGTATCTGTCAGCTTTTGCAGAGCTCCAGACAGACATCCATGAGTTGACCAGTGATTTGGACGGAGCAGGGATCCCCTTCTTGGACTACAGGACCTACACCATGAGGGTCCTTTTCCCACGGCATTGAGGAACATCCTGTACTCAAAGACCTGGAGGTATGGGTTACAAACACTTTGTATGTAGGGAAATAAAAGTCAGGTTCTGTACAAGAATGCTCCAGGGCCAAGTGCAAAGTATACAACAGCTATAAAAATCATTATTTGCCAGTAAACATAATTTTGTACCATTTGTCTGATTTCAGTGGCACAAACAGCACAAGTTTGTGTACCTGTTCCTCAGTCACTATCAAATAACAACTGCAATGCAATTACCCTCATTTGAAAAGAGAGCAAAATGAACAAGCAAATTAACAATGTGGTGGGGTCACAGTAGGTGATGTTGTTTGTGTTGCTGTCTGTTAAACAAAAGCCTTCTGATGGCCGACAACGAGACTTTTTCAAAAACAAACAAGGCAGCCCTCAAATCAGGAGAGGAGTCTCATTAATAACTCTAACAACATGAGACACCTCACCATTTTCTCTCTCACACCTTAAAACAAATTAAAAGTCAATCAAAAAAAAAAAAAAATCAAGCCATTTATCCCCAGTGGTGACATTGATAGACAGCCATAATTGAGCAGGTCGTCTTGTTTCCATTAAGAGAATGATGGACCCCCCATTTCACTGCCCTCAGGGTTGGCCACTCTATCCCTGATGAGAATTTCCCAGTAATAAGCAATATTAATTATGTTTTAATTGGTATAAATTTCAAACTGTATGAGAGTATAATGTGGAATAGGGGCCTAATGAAAAAAGCAGCGGGCTTGTCTTACGCAGTTGATGGCTTCTTAATTGTTATTGATTGTGTCGGAGGATTTAAAGTCAGGTTTTTGACTGGGCTGTAGACAGTTAGAAATAACACAGGTATTAGAAAGCCTGTCAAGGTTTACAGAAAAAAATGGGAAATTCCACACAAAATATATATATAGGTATCCCCAGCATAACTACACCATAGGAAGATATTAAAATACAGTCTGGTATGTGTCCTTTCAGTAGAGCCTGCTTCTTGACATTTTATTTGTTTCTTGTAACTGTTAAGGTTTATTCTTAGCAGTCAAAATCACTTCCTTTTCATCTATTTTCTCAACCATTTTACTTTACTCCTGAATCCCATTTTTCCCTCTGCTTTTGCACAGCCATTACTATTTCCCCCCTTCCCTGTTGATCTTTACAACGGAAACAGTTCAGTTTCAGCTGCAAGACTCACTTATTGTAATTTTACCGTTCCACATATCTACTCAAATATTACAG